>NC_133324.1:768268289-768308289 GCF_042186555.1 Aquarana catesbeiana
GATCCTCTGGACTGGACGGCTTAAGTAGGCAGGACTTGATCATCAACAGCTGAGTGACTGTGGAGATAGGAGCTGGCAATTAGCTGACAGCTGAGCGTCAAGCTCAGAGAAGGAAGGGCTGAGCCCAGCCCTGATACTTCTCCACTGTCTTCTCCCTCTGTTCTTCTTCCAATGTTGACTCCACACTCTCTCCCGCTCTAATGCTGGGTGCGCGGTGTGCTACTACTTATATTTGCAAAGGCCGGGGTCACCAGAGCCCCCCCTTATGACGTCACCGCCCATCATGCCCCATGCTCTGAATGACGTCAACCGGTGACCCTGTCTCATGCCAATATAAGTAGTGGCACACCAGGCACCCAGCATTAGAACGGGAGAGAGCGTTGAGTCAACAAAGCGGAGAAGACCTGGCAAAAGACTGAGAAGACAGTGGAGAAGACCCGGCAAAAGAGTAAGAAGACAGCGGAGAAGACCTGGCAGAGGCAGAAGACAGCGGACAGACGGAAAAGAACCAAAGAGGGCTGGAAGACATCAGCAGAGAGTGGAGAAGACATCGGAAGCAACGCTGGAGCTAAATAAATTACTTTAAAAACCTGTGTACTGTGTTTTATTTTTGACCCTTTTTTTTGTTGAATGGGTAGGGGTAAAATGTACCCGATACTCATTCACATAGGGTGAGGGGCCGGGATCTGGGGCCCCCTTGTTAAAGGGAGCTTCCAGATTTCGATAAGCTTCCTGCCCGCAGACCCCGACAACCAACAGCCAGGGTTGTCGGGAAGAGGCCCTTGTCCTCATCAACATGGGGACAAGGTGCTTTGGGATTGGGGGGCAGGGCCCCCCTGCCCCAAAGCAGCCACCCCCTCATGTTGAGGGCATGTGGCCTGGTACGGTTCAGGAGGGGGGGAGCTTGCTCGTCCCCACCCCCTTTCCTGAGCTGCCGGGCTATGCGCTCAGATAAGGTTCTGGTATGGATTTTGGGGGGGATCCCCACGCAGTTTTTTCGGTGTGGGGGTTCCCCTTAAAATCCATACCAGACCGAAGAGCCTGGTACAGTATGCTCTTGGAGAGGAAACCCATGCTGTTTTTTTAAAAAATTTGGTGTGGAGTTCCCCTTCAAGATCATCAGAGTCGCATGCCAAAGTCGGATCAGTTAAGATGGCGATCCGACTTCAGTGATATTCAATGGGCTGAAGTAGGATCAAAGTTGGACAAGTGCAGGGACTACTTTGAAGTAGTACTAATATGAATGGTTGTCATTGGAAATCATGGGGAACGACTTGCGACTTGTCATGCGACTTTGCAGTCCCAAGTCGTAGGACAAGTTGTACAAGCGTGAAAGGGCCCAAGCTGCATGCACACCTGAGCGTTTCAAAGTTGCGTGTTTTTACTACGATTTTGCCACGATTTTTACTGCGTTTTTTGCCGCAATTTCGCCACGATTTTGTACAGGTCACCAATATAAAAAGCAGAGAAATGCCTGTAATCTGACCCAAAGAAGCTGATCTTCTTTTTTGAGATTAAGGTGTTTTTCAGGCATCTTGCTTCAGGTGACAAAACGCTCAGATGTGAACCGGTACCATTGAAATGAATGGGATTTTGCTTGTTGGGCTTTTTTAAGGTGTTTTTTTGGGCGTTTTACGAGCGTTTTATGAGCTGTAAACGCTCAGGTGTGAATGCAGCCTTTAGGCCCCTTTCACACTGGTGCGACTTCAAAGTCACGCGATTTTACTGCGATTTCGCGGCCGTGATTTTGCGTGATTTTGCCGCGATTTGGGATCAGTACTACTTTGTATGACTTTGCCACAACTTTGGCATTAACCAATGAAAACATACATGGTGTGAGACAATTCCTTTTCCTGCCATTCCTGTAAGCACAGCTTGTGCTTACAAAGTCGTACTGAAATCGTGTCTATATTATTCAGGTACGATTTGCATGCTACTTGAGGGTTTAACATTGAGGTCTATGGACATCAACTCGCATGGTTAGTTGGACCAAAGTAGTGCAGGGACTACTTTGAAGTCGGCACGACTTAAAGTCATGCCAATATGAATGGTAGTCATTGAAAATCATTGAGAATGATTTGTCATACGATTTTGCAGTACTAAATCGTGGGACAAGTCGTATAAGTGTGAAAGGGGCCTAAAGCGGAGTTCCACACAAAAATGGAACCTCCGCTTTTCCGAACCCTCCCCCCCTCCGTTTTCACATTTGGCACCTTTCAGGGGGAGGGGGGTGCAGATACTTGTATAATACAGGTATTTGCACCCATTTTCGGGCATGGACTCCCGCGGGAGTCTATGCCCCTTCCGCCCCCCCGCCCCCCCGCTGTCTGCTGGGAAACACACGGGTCCCAGAGACAGCAGGGACCATCCAGATTGCGCAGCTCAACTCGCGCATGCGCAGTAGGGAACCGGGAAGAGAAGCCGCAACGCTTTACTTCCTGATTCCCTCACCGAGGATGGCGGCCAAGAGCCGAGCGATTGATTGGCTTCGGCTGCCAACATCGGTGGACCCTGGGACAGGTAAGTGTCCATTTATTAAAAGTCAGAAGCTGCAGTATTTGTAGCTGCTGGCTTTTAATATTTTTTTTTTTTTTTTTAGGTGGACCTCCTCTTTAAAGTTGAACTGTGCCGTGGAAGCTGTGTCCTAAACGGCAGACAGAGGGCAAAGGACTTTTCACCAGTATTGCCTGTGCTCTCCCTGCCGACGATCTTTTTCCCCATTACTGGTTTACTGTGCCTTATTCTTTACTGTGTAGAGGCGGTCAGCTTGGTATAAGCAGGGCTTTGCTTTCTCATGTGAAAGCCTTCAGCAAGGAGAACAGTGAGTGAACAGTGAGTGAACACAGTAATGACCTCAGACAATCTCATTCTAAAAATCTCCTGAGACCAGAAGTCTGAGTTAGCAGTGGCTTAGATCTCATACTGTAGATATACAGTGCTAAAGCTGTAGGCACAGAAGAGCCTAGGTGGGTGCCTGCTGTTTGTCAGGGGTAATTCCAGATAAAAAATATAGTACACTTTTCAGGGTACTGCTTAAACACAGAGAACATTTCCAAAAATATTTCCTAAAACATGGCAAATCTTTTTTGAGTTCTGGTCAATTTTAATATATTAGGCAGTATTCATTTATTATGTTTTTCAACATTTGACTATTGGTATTACTATATACTAGTAGTACAGCCCCGGATATAAAACTGTTCAGGATCCCTAGGAGATTGCATTCACACTTGGTTATATGCTGTGTATAGATATGTTATTTCATAGTTTGCATGTATGAAGTGAACATTGGTATTTTTTTCAGCGTGTATAACATGCTGCATAGGGGTGTTTCTATATATATATATATATATATATATAGATAGATATAGATATATATACAGATATATATACAGATATATACTGTGTATATATATCTATATCTATATAGATATATATATATATTATATATATCTGCAGGTCTCCTTTCCAACAAAAATCCAAAACTTGAAGGGTTTGTTTCTTACTTTAGGATAGTGGCAGTGTCATGGAAATCATTAATTTATGCCCCCAGAGCCATATGTGTATCCAGAACTGCTGGCTTACAGCACAAATACAACTTAATAATATACGTCACAGAACCGGTCCAGGCTCAAAAAAAGATTGTGACCATATGGTCAAGATCCGCCCACATGCCTGTATCGGCACCCGGCTCAGCCTCTCAGTGTGCCACTCCTGCCCCTCCACAGCCCAGCGCCCCAGTGTGGGGGGGGGGGGTGCAGAGCAGAGAGCCTGTAACTGACAGTCACCACCTCTCTGTTTAGGGAACTCTAAAAACCAAGCAATCGGCGGTGTTTGATTGCTCAGTTCCCAGCCTTAGACCAGATGGGGGACAGATGCAGCATAGGTAAGCATGATTCTAAAAAAAAATCCCATACTTCTCTTTTAAGCCAATATGTGTAAAACTTCTGAGTGTGAGAGAGAGCGACGAGAACTAAAAAGGGAAATCCAGTGACAGCTATAAAATGTTATAATTCCATCACTACTACAGCAAGTATGGGAAATAATTGGTGCTGCTATAGCTGCACTGCTGCCTCTAAAAAAAAAAAAAAAAGAAGAAGGGCTCTTTCACACCAGACTGCAAGGTTAAACACTTGTGTTCTGCTATTTGTTGTGTAGGGACAATGGTGGTTGGTGTGATGCATTGTTACAATGCATTACACTGTTTCCTCTTTCTTTTTTAAAAACATTTTTATAAATGACACTTCAAGGTTTTTTTAGGGTTAATTCCACTTTACGTATATTCATAGCATATATATATATATATATATATTATATATATATATATATATATATATATTCACCACAGCATGCTGCGATGCCCTGCGGGGACACGTGATGTGCATGTTCTGCATAAAGATGCATACAGACTGCATTTTTTTATGCAACAGTCTTTCTCAGTGCTCCTTTAGGCCTCATTCACGCTTTGTGTAGTGGGAACGTATGTTCCCAGTTCTGTTTGGGTGATTTTATTGCGATTCCGCATGTCGCGCATAGGGCAGTCCATTCACTTTAGTGGGCTTCCCCGTGCACCTTGGTCGCCCAAAAAAGAAGCTCCGGCTCCTTTTAGGGTGCCAAGCTTGACGCAATCTTCTTAAAGCTGTGTTTTGCTGCAAAATCGCACTGCCGTTTAGAATGAAAGGCACCTAAATACGTGTTGTGCGTTTTGCAGTGATTGCCATGTGATTTGGAATTTCGGCAAATTGTGAATGGTGCCTAGAAATGGAAAATCTTGTGATTTGTAAAACTGTGTGACACCTGTGTGAAAACTCCATAGGAATGTTTATTCTATACTTTTCTAAAAAAAAAAAAAAACTATCCCCAGCATGTGTTCAGTCAGATATCACCTTCTTAATACTCAACAAAGCATACCTCCCAACATTTGGAGATGGGAATGAGGGACACCTACTACCAAACGTATGTAGGCATGTAGGCATAGGACACGCCCCCTGCCACACCCCCTTAAAGGAGAATTAACCAAGAAAAAAAAAAAAAAGGTTAATAAAAAACACAAGGGCTTTTTTTACCACTACTATTCCTTTATATTGGATTTTAAATTTTACAAATGCAGCAGTTTAGAAATTGGATGGAAGGTTTAGCACGGGAAACACTTTTTTAAAGGTAAAAAGTGCATTTTATATACAACTATATAGATCAGACCAAAATGAGGGACAAATGAGGGGGAAAGAGGGACAGAGGGACATTGCTCCAAATTAAGGATGAGCTCCAGCGTGTTCGCACACCCCGCATGCAGAGCCCGCCAGGAAGTCGGCACTGCGCTGCGCTAATCCCAGGCAATGAGACATTTCACAATCTCTGCAGCCCGGCATCGGGACAATGTCTCACTGCCTGTGATTAGCACAGCTCATCCTTACTCCAAATCAGGGACAGTCCCTCCAAATCAGGGACAGTTGGGAGCTATGAACAAAGTAGTAATCAAAGTACTAGTAAAGTAGATTTTCAGTGAAGAGTAGGCTTTTATTGAAGGAAAGGAAATGACATATGCACACTTTAAAATCTGCATTGCACGGAGCTGCAGCAGTGTACACGGTAACGCTTTACGACACTTGTAGTGGAGGACATGACACCCGATCTGCCTAATTCTGATAGTCAGCTGAAGGCTTTCAGTGTCACACTCTCCCTAGCAACGCTCCCTCCTCCCTAGCAACAGCTTCAGCAGCTGCCCGGAAGTGCTGTTCCTCCCCTCACAGGTAGGGGCAGATCAGAGGCCCGCTGACTGCTCTGACCGGCGGCGGTGCTGAGAGCCCGGACTGAGTGATTTGTGCGGCCCGATAGGCCTTCGCTGGTCCCCGGAGTGGAGGAAGGGGAGAATGCGGCAGGCGGGGGTCCCGGACACACAGGACAGGTAGGAGAGGCTTGGGCCGTAACACTCAGCATCTCCCGACACCCATTGTGATGATGGACAGAGCTCCGGCTATGCTCGCTGTGTCCATGGAGGACTGCAGACATGGCTGGGGATGGGGGAGCTCAGGGACAACTTTTATCCTTTGTAGCAGCTCAATGTAAGGTGTCTGGGGTCCATTGTGAGAGTCTGGGGCATTGCATGTGTTCTATAGAGGAGCTCATCTCCCACCCTCTGCCTGGACCTCCATTGCCCAGTCATGTGATCTCTATACACAGGCCAGCGATGTGATCTCTATACACGGGCCAGCGATGTGATCTCTATACACGGGCCAGCGATGTGATCTCTATACAGGGGCCAGCAATGATGTGATCTCTATACACGGGCCAGCGATGTGATCTCTATACACGGGCCAGCGATGATGTGATCTCTATACACGGGCCAGCAATGATGTGATCTCTATACAGGGGCCAGCAATGATGTGATCTCTATACACGGGCCAGCGATGTGATCTCTATACACGGGCCAGCGATGATGTGATCTCTATACACGGGCCAGCAATGATGTGATCTCTATACACGGGCCAGCAATGATGTGATCTCTATACACGGGCCAGCAATGATGTGATCTCTATACACGGGCCAGCGATGTGATCTCTATACACGGGCCAGGGATGATGTGATCTCTATACACGGGCCAGCGATGTGATCTCTATACACGGGCCAGCGATGTGATCTCTATACACGGGCCAGCGATGTGATCTCTATACACGGGCCAGCGATGTGATCTCTATACACGGGCCAGCGATGTGATCTCTATACACGGGCCAGCGATGATGTGATCTCTATACACGGGCCAGCGATGATGTGATCTCTATACACGGGCCGACGATGTGATCTCTATACACGGGCCGGCGATGTGATCTCTATACACGGGCCGGCGATGTGATCTCTATACACGGGCCAGCGATGTGATCTCTATACACGGGCCAGCGATGATGTGATCTCTATACACGGGCCAGCGATGATGTGATCTCTATACACGGGCCGACGATGTGATCTCTATACACGGGCCGGCGATGTGATCTCTATACACGGGCCGGCGATGTGATCTCTATACACGGGCCGGCGATGTGATCTCTATACACGGGCCGGCGATGTGATCTCTATACACGGGCCGGCGATGTGATCTCTATACACGGGCCGGCGATGTGATCTCTATACACGGGCCGGCGATGTGATCTCTATACACGGGCCGGCGATGTGATCTCTATACACGGGCCGGCGATGTGATCTCTATACACGGGCCGGCGATGTGATCTCTATACACGGGCCGGCGATGTGATCTCTATACACGGGCCGGCGATGTGATCTCTATACACGGGCCGGCGATGTGATCAGTCCTCAAGGCACCCCAACAGGTCATGTTTTTAGACTTACTGTTATTTTGCACAGGTGATTTGATCAGTTTCACTGCCTTAGTATTTACCACAGCCGTTTCATCTGAGGGATATCCTGAAAACATGACCTGTTGGGGTGCGTTGAGGACTGGAGTTGAGAAACATTACTCTATACACAGGTCGGCGATGTGATCTCCATACTCGGGCCGGCGATGTGATCTCCATACACGGGCCGGCGATGTGATCAGTCCTCAAGGCACCCCAACAGGTCATGTTTTCAGACTTACCGTTATTTTGCACAGGTGATTTGACCAGTTTCACTGCCTTAGTAATTACCACAGCCGTTTTCATCTGAGGGATATCCTGAAAACATGACCTACTGGGGTGCGTTGAGGACTGGAGTTGAGAAACATTACTCTATACACAGGCCAGCGATGATGTGATCTCTATACACGGGCCAGCGATGATGTGATCTCTATACACGGGCCAGCGATGATGTGATCTCTATACACGGGCCAGCGATGATGTGATCTCTATACACGGGCCAGCGATGATGTGATCTCTATACACGGGCCAGCGATGATGTGATCTCTATACACGGGCCAGCGATGATGTGATCTCTATACACGGGCCAGCGATGATGTGATCACCATGTATTGTCTGCTAGGGGGCCATGCTGCTAAGGCTCATCGGGATGGCAGGATTATTTAGGGATTTCTCAGTGAAATTCATTACACTTAATAACCTCGATAACCCGGGACGTACGGCAGTGTCCTCCCATGCCAAGTGTTTACATTCAGTCTCAGTTTAGAACAGACAGGTTGAGCCGCTTTGCATGTAATTGCACATTGAACATAGCAAATAGATTTTGGCTTAAAGCCACGTCTGAAATGGGAAATGCAAAAAAAAAAAGTGCGGGGCTGGCTAACACCTAACCCACCTAGTCCACCAGACTTTAAAGGCTCCTCATGGGAGACCCAAACAAATGTGTAAAACATCTATTTATTTATAAAGGTTAAAATAAGATCAATAAAAACATAGGCATATCATATCAGTCCATATGACAATGTTGCAGAGATGGCTCAATTACAAATGTGTTTGGGTTTCCCATGCTGAGCCTTTAAAGTCCGGTTACCTAGGTGGGTTCTGGGTTAGCCAGCCCAGAATTTTTTTGCACATGGAACAGTTGCATGCAGTTAGGGACAGATCGGCATCCCTGGATGTAAACAGTCAGCGTGCGGGTTCGCTCACCTGTCCCTAGCGTGTTAAAGAGCAATTGCTTGGGAACAGCCACAGACAGTGTCAGGCTGTATTGATTTGTGCAGGTTACTCCACCACAGACACAGGTGTATAGCCATGAGCGGCTCCATAGGTGTTGCCCCGCCAACTCTATTAGGGTGTGCACCTTTTAAAGCTCAAACACACGTGAGTATGTATGTGTGTGTGTGTATATATATATATATATGTGTATGTATGTATGTATGTATAATATATAATTTTTTTTTTTTTTTTTTCATGGCCGGAATTGTTGGCACCCTAGAAATTTTTTCCAGATAATCAAGTATTTCTCACAGAAAAGTATTGCAGTAACACGTTTTGCTATACACATGTTTATTCCCTTTGTGTGTATTGGAAAAAAACAAAAAAAAAGGGAGGAAAAAAAGCAAATTGGGCATAATGTCACACAACTCCAAAAATGGGCTGGTCAAAATTCTTGGCACCCTTAACTTAATATTTGGTTGGACACCCTTTGGAAAAAATAACTGAAATCGGTCACTTCCTATAACCATCAATAAGCTTTTCTAAACCTCTCACCCTGAATTTTGGACCACTCTTCCTTTGCAAACTGCTCCAGGTCTCTCTTATTGGAAGGGCGCCTTTTCCCAACAGCAATTTTAAGATCTTTCCATAGGTGTTCAATGGGATTTAGATCTGAACTTATTGCTGTCCACTTTAGAACTCTCCAGCGCTTTGCCATCCATTTCTGGGTGTATTTTGACGTATGTTTGGGGTCATTGTCTTGCTGGAGGACCCAAGATCTCGGACGCAAACCCAGCTTTCTGACACTGGGCTCTATAGTACGACCCAAAATCCTTTGGTAATCCTCAGATTTCATGATGCCTTGCACACATTCAAGGCACCCAGTGCCAGAGGCAGCTAAACAACCCAAAAAAATCACTGAACCGCCACCATATTTAACTGTAGGTACTGTGTTCTTTTCTTTGTAGGCCTCATTCCGTTTTCGGTAAAGAGTAGAATGATGTGCTTTACCAAAAAGCTCTATCTTGGTCTCACCTGTCCACAAGACGTTTTCCCAGAAGGATTTTGGCTTACTGAAGTACATTTTGGCAAACTGTAGTCTTGCTTTTTTATGTCTGTGTCAGCAGTGGGGTCCTCCTGGGTCTCCTGCCATAGCATTTCATTTAAATGTCGACGGATAGTTCGTGCTGACACTGATGCTCCCTGAGCCTGCAGGACAGCTCAAATTTCTTTGGAACTTGTTTGGGGCTGCTTATCCACCATCCGGACTATCCTGTGTTGCAACCTTTCATCAATTTTTCTCTTCCTTCCACGCCCAGAGAGATTAGCTACAGTACCATTGGTTGCAAACTTCTTGATAATGTTGCGCACTGTGGAAAAAGGCAAATCTAAATCTCTGGAGATGGTCTTGTAACCTTGAGATTGTTATTTTCCACAATTTTGGTTCTCAAGTCCTCAGACAGTTCTCTTCTCCTCTTTCTGTTGTCCAAGCTTAGTGTGGCACACACAATGCAAAGACTAAGTGAACTTCTCTCCTTTTTATCTGCTTTCAGGTGTGATTTTTATATTGCCCACACCTGTTACTTGCCCCAGGTGAGTTTAAAGGAGCATCACATGCTTGAAACAATCTTATTTATCCACAATTTTGAAAGGGTGCCAAGAATTTTGACCAGCCCATTTTTGGAATTTTGTGTGACATTATGTCCAATTTGCTTTTTTTCCTCTCCTTTTTTTTTGTCTTGTTCCAATACACACAAAGGGAATAAACGTGTATAGCAAAACATGTGTTACTGCAATACTTTTCTGTGAAATACTAGATTTTCTGGAAAAATTTCTGGGGTGCCAACAATTTCAGCCATGACTGTGTGTGTATATGTGTGTGTATGTGTGTATGTATATATATATATATATATATATATATATATATATATATATATATATATATATATAATATTACAGTATCTCACAAAAGTATGTACACCCCTCACACTTTTGTAAATATTTTAATATATCTTTTCATGTGATAACACTGAAGAAATGACACTTTGCTACAATGTAAAGTAGTGAATGTACAGCTTGTATAACAGTGTAAATTTGCTGTCCCCGCAAAATAACTCAACACACAGCCAGTAAAGTGGATGTAAACCCAATTTATTAATTTTTTTTGATGTCATAATGTAGAGAAGTGGTTCTCAACTCCTGTCCTCAGGACCCACTAATAGGCCAGGTTTGCAAGATAACTGAAATACATCACAGGTGATATAATTTGCTGCTCAGTGATTGCAGTATTCTAGTCTGCATCTCCCCAAGGTAATACTTAAAATCTGGCCTGTTGGTGGGTCCCGAGGGCTGGAGTTGAGAGCCACTGATGTAGAGTATAAGATTTCCTATCATTTGAGCCCAGTCTTGCCACAAAGAGTTTAATCCAGCTCTGAGCAATCCTCTTTTATTGTTCAGTGAGATAAAACTTGACAAACAGAGAAAAACTTTTTCATATCCTCCCCCTTCCTGTGAGTGACAGGTGATTTACATATCTCGGAACACTAGCCTAAGACATGCATTTTTTTAATTCCCACCCCCACTCCTTTCGTCAGCAGCTCTGCAAGGATTGGCTGTTCTACACCTCAGCATGATTTGGCAAGCTGAGTCATGTGGTTACTTTCCTGTCTTTTCACTGGATGTTAGAGAACATAGCAGAAGTTCAATGTAAAGCCTCATACACACGATAGGACTTTGTACAAACTTTCTCGTGGATTTTTGTGCAAAGGGCGTTGGCCTTAAACTAATTAAGCGCACACACGGCAGGACTTTTTCATCTAACTTTCACCAAATCACGTGATTTTTCAGCTCTTTACTGCCACCCTTTGGTCAACTTCTGTATCGGCGAGATTTGACACCTGCGAGCCCCGTCGCGGGAGTTGGCACCGAGCTGGCTCGCTCATCGGGAAAGGAAAAATGTGTTTTTTTTTCCTTTCGCGATGAGCAACAAGCATTGCCGACAGGTGTTTGGTATGAATCATGAGGGGGAACTTCACGCCAAATTTTAAATAAAAAACCGGCATGGGTTCCCCTCCAGGAGCATACCAGGCCCTTAGGTCTGGTATGGATTTTAAGGGGATCCCCTATGCCGAAAAAACTGTGGGAGTCCCCCCCCAAAATCCACACTAGACCCTTATCCGAGCCTGTAGCCCGGCCGGTCAGGAAAGGGGGTGGGGACGAGCGAGCGCCCCCCCTCCCGAACTGTACCAGGCCGCATGCCCTCAACATGGGAGAGGTGGGCGCTTTGGGGCAGGGGTTCGCGCTGCGGGCCCCCCCACCCCAAAGCACCTTGTCCCCATGTTGATGAGGACAAGGGCCTCTTCCCGGCAACCCTGGCCGTTGGTTGTCGGGGTCTGCGGGCGGAGGGCTTATCGGAAGCCGGGAGCCCCCTTTAATGAGGGGGCCCCCAGATCTCGGCCCCTCCACCCTATGTGAATGAGTATGGGGTATATCGTACCCCTACCCATTCACCTGGGGGAAAAAGTGTCAATAAAAAAAACACACTAGACAGGTTTTTAAAGTAATTTTTATTAGGCAGCTCCGGGGGTCTTCTTCCGACTTCGGGGGTCTTCTTCCGACTTCTCTGCTCTCTCCGGCCTCTTCTCCCGGTGTCCGGTTCTTCTCCTGCTCTCCGGCCTCTTATCCCGGTGTCCGGTTCTTCTCCCGTTCTTCTGCCGGGCTCCTCCTCTATCTTCTGCTCTTTTGCCGCTCTTTTGCTAGCGCTGGCCCGGTCTTCTCTGTCGTCTTGTTCCCTCTTCTCTTCTTCCAATGTTGACCTGACGCTGTCTCCCGCTGTAATGCTGTGTGCGAGGTGCGCAACGACTTATATAGGAATGGGGCATGGTCACCGGGTGATGTGACCCCGCCCCCTTATGACGTCACAGTCCCAGCGCATGATGGGACTGTGACGTCTTAAGGGGGCGGGGTCACCGGGTGAGATCGATAAGCCCTCTGCCCGCAGACCCCGACAACCAACGGCCAGGGTTGTCGGGAAGAGGCCCTTGTCCTTATCAGCATGGGGACAAGGTGCTTTGGGGTGGGGGGGCCTTGTCCGATGGAGTGTACACACGGTCGGATGTTGCCCCAAAACAGCTAATTTGCATGTTTGTTGTCAAAAAGTCCGATCGTGTGTACGGGCCTTTAGTAATACACAGGAGAAAATGCATATTGACAAGGGGAGTGTAGAGGTGGGCGGGGAGTCTACTGACATCACGACTCCACCCACCGAGCTCCAGACAACAGACCCACCCACAGAATCTGCAGTTTTTCGGGTCTCATAACAGAGGGGAGACATTTGACAGGTAAAGATACATGCAGGAGGCATGTATATCCTTATAGATAACCCCTATGGCAGGATGACATTGGGTTTACATCCACTTTAATGTCTAAACCGCTGGCAACAAGTGAGTACACCCCTAAGTGAAAATGTCCAAATTGGGCCCAATTAGCCATTTTCCCTCGATGTCATTTGACTTGTTAGTGTTATAAGGTCTCAGGTATGATTGGGGAGCAGGTGTATTTGGTGTTTTTGATCTCTCTCTCTCTTATACTGGTCACTGGAAGTTCAACATAACACCTCATGGCAAAGAACTCTCTGAGGATCTGAAAAACAAGAATCGTTCTACATAACGATGGCCTAGGCAACCTCGGCCCTCCAGCTATTTTGAAACTACAAGTCCCATGAGACCTTGCAAGACCCTGACAATCACAGGCTTGAATACGAGAAACAGAGGCATGATGGGATTTGTAGTCTCACCACAGCTGGAGCGCCGAGGTTGCCTACCCCTGGCCCAGGCTATAAGAAGATTGCCAAGACCCTGAAACTGAGCTGCAGCACGGTGGCCTCGCTATGGTCGACCGAAGAAGTTGAGTGCACGTGCTCAGCGTCATATCCAGAGGTTGTCTTTGGGAAATACACGTATGAGAGCTACCAGCATTGCTGCAGAGGTTGAAGGGGTGGGGGGTCAGCCTGTCAATGCTCAGACTGCACACTGCATCAAATTGGTCTACATGGCTGTCATACCAGAAGGAAGCCTCTTCTAAAGATGGTGCACAAGAAAGCCCGCAAACAGTTTGCCGAAGACAAGCAGACTAAGGACATGGATTACTATAACCATGTCCTGTGGTCTGATGAGACCAAGATAAACTTATTTTATTCAGATGGTGTCAAGCGTGTGATGGCAACCAGGTGAGGGGTACAAAGAAAAGTGTGTCTTGCCTACAGCCAATCATGGTGGTGGGAGTGTCATGGTCTGGGGCTGCATGAGTGCTGCCGACACTGGGGAGTAACAGTACATTGAGGGAACCATGAATGCCAACATGTACTGTGACATACTGAAGCAGAGCATGGTCCCCTACCTTCGGAGACTGGGCCGCAGGGCAGTATTCCAACATAATGACCCCAAACACACCTTCAAGACGACCACTGCCTTGCTAAAGCAGCTGAGGGTAAAGGTGATGGACAGGCCAAGCATGTCTCCATATCTAAACCCTATTGAGCATCTGTGGGCCATCTTCAAACAGCAGGTGGAGGAGCGCAAGGTCTCTAACATCCACCATCTCCATGATGTCGTCATGGAGGAGTGGAAGAGGACTCCAGTGGCAACCTGTGAAGCTCTGGTGAACTCCATGCCCAAGAGGGTTAAGGCAGTGCTGGAAAATAATGGCCACACAAAATATTGACACTTTGGGCCCAATTTGGACATTTTCATTTAGGTTTGTACTCACTTTTGTTTCCAGTGATTTAGACATTAATGGCTGTGTGTTGTTATTTTAAGGGGACAGCAAATTTAAAGGTGTACACCCTAAGATATTTACAAAAATGTGACTGGTGTACTCACTTTTGTGAGATACTGTGTGTGTGTATATATGTGTGAAAATATATATGTGCTCAAAAGTTTGCATACCCTGGCAAAAATTGTGAAATCTTGGCATTTAATATTGAAAAATTAATCATGAAAATGACTAATCATGCCAAAAAACTGTCTCTTATTTAACCACTTAAGGACCAAGCCTCATTATATATATATATATATATATATATATATATATATTTTTTTAACACCCTAGAGAATAAAATGGCGGTCATTGCAATACTTTCTGTCACACTGTAAAAGCACACTTTTTTTTTTGAAAAAATAAAATTTTTTGACTTAAAAAATAAGACAACAGTAAAGTTAGGCCAATTTTTTTTTTATATTGTGAAAGATAATGTTACACTGAGGAAATTGATACCCAACATGTCACACTTCAAAATTGCGCCCGCTCGTGGAATGGTGACAAACTTTTACCCTCAAAAATCTCCATAGGCAACGTTTAAAAAATTGTACAGGTTGTATGTTTTGAGTTACAGAGGATGTCTAGGGCTAGAATTATTGCTCTTGCTCTAACCTCACATGTGTGGTCTGAAAACCGTTTTCATATGCGGGCGCTGCTCACGAATGCGTTCGCTTATGCACGCAAGCTCAGCTGGACGGGCACATTTAAAAAAAAAAAAAAATTTTCTTATTTATTTTACCTCTTATTTTTTATTTTTACACTGTTTTTTTTTTTTTTTTTTTAAATTGTCGCTTTTATTCCTATTACAAGGAATGTAAACATCCCTTGTAATAGAAAAAAGCATGACAGGACCTCTTAAATATGAGATTTGGGGTCAAAAAGTCCTCTGATCTCACATTTACACTAAAATGCAATAAAAAAAAAAAAAAAAAAGTCTCTTTAAGAGCTATGGGCAGAAGTGACGTTTTGACGTCGCTTTCACCCTGCAATGGTATGGAAACGGGTGGGGGCCATCTTTCCCTCACTCATCTCCATACCACACAAGGAAGAGGACCCAATCGCCTCTGCCGCTACCGTAAAGGCTTCTTTCTTACAACTTGACCATGCAGCTCTTTATTTTGTTCAAGTATGATCGTATTGTGCTCCTTAAAAACAACCACATCGTTTTCCCCAGTGCAGCCTGTATTTCTCCTGAGGTTACCTGTGGGTTTTTCTTTGTATCCCGAACAGTTCCTGTCGCAGCTGTGGCTGAAATCTTTCTTGATCTACCTGACCTTGGCTTGGTTTTAAGAGATCCCCAAATTTTCCACTTCTTATTAAGGTATTGAACGGTACTGACAGTACTGACTGGCATATTCAAGGCTTTGGATATCTTTTTATATCCTTTTCCATGTTTGTAAAGTTTCATTACCTTGTTACTAGCGGTGTGGAATTTAATCGATGCATCGCGATTCGGGGGTCCCCGATGCGGTATCGATGCAAGCACCCCGAAAAATCAATGTCTGGTGACGTCCTCCCGACTTACCCCGCCCCTCCTTTTTGTTAATAAATGCAATTGCAATCCATTAAATGGCCACCGCTGTATGTGTTTTTAAAAAAAATATATGCAGCTTCATACCTCGTTTTGTAGTCTGTGTATATAACTGTATATCCCGCTCATGTGACTGCTCAGTCCGGCCCGCCTCTCTCCTCACATATCTCCTGACGTCAGCCCCGCCCACCGCTCTTCTGATCTGATAGCTACAGTCGGTGGGCGGGGCAGAGAACTCCCACTGACATCAGAAGAGACAGAGACGTGGGCTGGACTGAGCAGTCACATGAGTGGCTTATACAGTTATATACACAAACTAAAAAACAAGGTATGAAGCTGCATATATTTAAAAAAAAAACACAGCGGAAGCCACTTAATGGATTACAATTGCATTTATTAACAAAAGCCATTTTGACAAAGACACAGTTATACAGATACTAAGGTATGAGGTATGAAGCTGCGCTGCATATATTTTAAAATGCACATACAGCGGTGGTCACTTAATGGATTACAACTGCATTTATTACCACACAGGTATTTTAACAGCAGTATGTTGAGTACAAATGTGTTTGTACTCCACATACAGTGGCTCCTACACGTGCTCTGTGCTTCCCGGCTATTTTGGTGTATTTCCCTTCCTTCCCCCCCCCCATTTGCACATTCCACTGTGTTAAGGCCCCTTTCACACGGGACGGATCCGTGATGATCCACCCCGTGAACATCCGCTTGCTCAGCGGGGATCACTCCGTTGATCCCCACTGAGCCGGTGGATGACAGGGCGGTCCCTGCATACTGTGCACTTGTGCAGGGACTGCCCTGTCAGATCTCCGCTCTCCCCTATGGGG
This sequence comes from Aquarana catesbeiana, assembly GCF_042186555.1. Taxonomy (NCBI): domain Eukaryota; kingdom Metazoa; phylum Chordata; class Amphibia; order Anura; family Ranidae; genus Aquarana; species Aquarana catesbeiana. The sequence continues at coordinate 768,285,041 of NC_133324.1, forward strand.
GGAAAGAATGAACACAGACCGTCTGTCCATTTTTATCCGATCCGCAGACAGATAGAAAAATAGGATTTTCCTCCGTCTGCAGAATCGGACCAAAGTGGGGACAGATGATATCGGGTGTCAGTGGATGTTCATCCGCTGACACCCGCCATCCCATAGGGATGCATGTATGTCCGTATTTCATCCGAAAACGGATGGATGAAATGCGGACATACTGTCCGCGCGTGTGAAAGGGACCTAACTACTAGTGTGCTGGAAGGTGCAAACAAGGGAGCCCAGAGAAATGTCATCACAGAGATAGTACAGGGAACTTCACAGAGCTGTTTGTCAGTTGTGGATTCTAATCCTTCCTGACCTCCCAGCAGCCGTGTGTGTGAATTCCTGTACCCTGTAGTGCACCTGGAGTTCCACCTGTTTTTTAGTTTATTAAAAGTCAGCAGCTACAAAAAGTGTAGCTGCTGACATTTAATAATCAGACATTCACCTGTCCCACGGTCCATCGATGCGGCCGCTACAGAGCCTCGCTCCTCTACTCGGCGCCGTCATATCTACTGTGGGCAGTGACACCCACCCGTGACAGCTTATAGCTTCACGGCCGGGCACGCACTGCGCTCTGCCATTGGCCAGCCAATCTTCTGGGACCTGTGTTGTGTCCCAGAAGATCGTTGGCAGGGAGGGGCCGCCTAGTAAATTTTTTTGTTCATTAAAAGTCAGCAGCTACAAAAAAAGTGTATCTTCTGACTTTTAATAAAAATACACTCGCCTGTCCCACAATCCAGCGACGTGGCCACCCAAACCCTCCATTCTCTTCCCTGCCTATCCACGGCGCTGGCAATACTACTGTGGGCATCTGGCTGTGACAGCTTGCAGCTTCACAGCCTGGTGCGCAACTGCACATGTCTCACTGCGCTGTCCTGCATAGCCGGGCAATCTTCTAGGACCTGTGATGTGTCCCAGAAGATTGCAGGGAGGAAGGGCCGCCTAGGCGGCCCAAGCGGAAGTAGGAGCGCGTCCGTAATTGTGATGCATCGCGGAATCGAATCGTTGACCAGATAATCGTAATCGAATCATGAGACCAGTGAAGATGCGCACCCCTACTTGTTACGCAGGTCTTTTGACTTCTCTTTTCTACCTCCTCATGGCTCAGTGTCTAGCCTGCTTAGTGCATCCATGTGAGAGCTAACAAACTCATTGATTATTTATACACAGACACTAAATTGTGTGCTTTAAAAAGCCAAATGTGGGAAATGTAACCTTTAATTGCCTTTTTAACTTGTGTGTGCCACCTTCTGTGTCTGTATCAAGGCCAAACATTCCAGGGTATGTAAACTTTTTATCAGGTTCATTTGGGTGATTTCTGTTATTATGATTTTAAAAATGATCCAAAAAATATGTGATGATAAATGGCTTTGTGTGATTGCTATCCTTAAATAAAAGACAGTTTTTGGCATGATCAGTCATATTTTTAATGTTAATGCTAAAATATCACAATTTCTGCCAGGGTGTGAAAACTTTTGAGCGTGTGTGTGTGTGTGTGTTTGTATGTATATATCTCTATCCTTCTTCCTTTTTTTTTTTTTTTTTTCTTTCTCAGATAACAGGTGCAGGACCACAAACATGCGGTTCCGGCGGTGTGCAGTGTACATAGTGCGCAGTCAGGGGGTCTACAGAGACCGCAGATTTGGGGAGTGTGCAGAGTTCAAGGTTCCCACCTCCCCCTAGCTGTACAACTGCCACGAAAAATCCCCCCCCCTCCCCCCAACACCATACCTCAGATACAGTGCGGTCGACTGGCTGACAGGCAGCGGTCAGCAGGGAGAGGTGCTGAGGATGCCGGCAGTTGGAGCAGGGCAATGCCTGGATGCCCTGCACTAGCAATGCCATTGGCACCTCCCCACCCTCCTGTATGTCACAAAACACAGTGCCTGGGGATGGTGGAGAGGGTTTGGTGCAGCTGCTCAGAGGAGCGCTATCACTTCTCGATATGGAAGTCGGGCTTCAGTATTGAGACGTGACATCGCTCCTCGGAGTAGAAAGCGCAGAGCTAGCGCCAGAGCCCTGTGTGCATGGGGTGATTGGACACCAGTCACATGCGATGCACACACCTATGAGCTGTGTGAATGAGCCCCAGTAAAAAAAAAAAAAAGTGCAATTTAAAGTAGTAGAACTATAGGCAAAACTTTTTTTTTTTTTCATTTTGGATACAGTAAGGGAGGGATATAACCCCTGCCAGTTTTTTTTCCCCCCCGCCATCTGTGTCCCATTGCAGAGATTTCCCTTCATTTCCTGTCCCATAGCCAAACAGGAAGTCAGAAAAAATCCCTGCAAATTAAGGGAATTCCTTGGGGACCCCCAGGTCACCAGAACTAGTGTCCCCATTGGAAGATTTCCCCTCTATTACTTTCTGGGGAAAACCCAAAATTAGGGATTTTCTTTACTTTCACATTTAATGATAATAGTAAACGGGACATATAGAGAGGATGAATCTCTTTTAGCGGGGTTGGGGGGGGGTACAGTCAGCAATAAACACTGACACATGTTCTAATCCCTCTTCAAAGCTTTAAAAAAAAAAAAAAAATTTTTTCCTTTTTAGTTATACTTTTATTGTTTTTTTTTTTTTTTTTTTTAAAGAATTGAAGTCTGCAGAGCATTGCCGCCATAATCATTGCATCCTGGGTGCAAGGCACGGGCTCCTGAAGTTTCCCCGGCTCCAGGGCAGGACAGAGATACAATTCTTCTGTTATGGGGCTGGACAGAGGACTACTGGTGATGTCACTGTGCTTGTGCTCCATTGACGTCTACGAGTTTCTCTGCCATGGTGACAGATTGGACTTGTAGTCTTTAATGGACAGATCACTGTGATTGGATTACTCATCTGTGTGGGTGGAGCCACGCTAATTGCAAAAATAATGAGAGGAAACTCCAGGTGGAAGAGCCCTGCAATTAGGTGAGGGGCTGGGACATGTGACCAAGTCTAATGGTACACTCTAAATATGGGTGTAGCATAAAACATGTGACATTTGTTTTTAAGGTCGGCTTAGCAGAGTTTAAAGAAAATTGAATTCTGTGCATCCAGGTTAATTGCTCTGAAAGTGTGTAAACACGTAGATCTTTAACCACTTCCATACCGGGCCTATTCTGGCCCTCCTCTCCTACATGTAAAAATACTTTTTTGGTAGAAAATTATGCAGAACCCCCAAACTTTATATATATTTTTTTTAGCAGATACCCTAGGGAATAAATTGGCGGTCGTTGCATGGTATTTGCGCAACAATTTTATAAATGCTTTAATGCTTTATAGAAAAAAAAAAAAAAGTGTTCTCTAATGTGTAGAATTTCTAGAAATCATTTTTTTCTTATTTGTTTTAGTAGTGTATGAAGTTGTGTGACTTTTAAAAAAAATCAGGACATTTTGAAAGTGTTTTTAGTTATTTAAAATAACTTTCCCTCCATTTGTGTGAAGATGTGACATTTATCAATTTTGTTGTATAGCAAGGCAATGTGAAATGGGAGCAATGAGACCTATAGCAGCTTGATTAATACGTTTTTCTTCAGCTGCTCTAAAGTAGCAACATGTCAAAATAAAATGGATAACATGGTTCTTGATAAGGGGCAGCAATTTTATTTCTATTTCTGGGTCCCCAGAGATATCCCCTCCTCTTATTAAAGGGGTTGTAAACCCTCGTGTTTTTTCACCTTAATGTATCCTATGCATTAAGGTGAAAAAACACCTGGCAGGTCTTCAGAAGGAAGTTCTGTTCTCCTCTGAACACTGGGGGGGGTGATCAGACAAACCTTGTGGTTGGTTGCTAGACGCTGGGCAGTACTAGCAACCAACCATTCATACTGACAGCTGCAGGAGGGTGTCGGGAGGTGTGGCAGCAACCACGATTGAAGGAGGAAGTTCCATTCTCTCCCAATGCTGGGGGACAGGGTCAAACTAACCACGTGGTTGGTTGCTAGACGCTGGGCGGTCCTGGCAACCAACCACTAATGCTGGCAGTGGCGAGCAAGGGCCATGACTGCAGTGGCGCCACTGTGACTGGTAAGAGAAAAGAAAGTTGGATATATGGCAGCACTGGTGCGTGCTCAAGGGGCAGCTGCTTTGGGCCCCACAACAATAACTGGACCTGGGGCAGCTGCCCCTTTTGCCTCCGCTTTACAGACGGCCCTTTTCACACATAATGAATATATACAGTGTGAGCCAAATGGGACGGTGTAAACATAAAACTGATTTATTCATAACTGAATGAACCTAAAACAACTGTGTTACCATGAAAAGATACGTTTCCAAGTTGTACCTCTTTCCTTCAAATGTTCAATGTGAGCCCCGTTGGTGACAAAACAGATTATTGATGTTTTTACGTTGGCACTTTCGCTGTTTTGATGACGCTCCTCCCCATTTCCACTTGGATGTTCACTGATACCTGAATGATACCCTAGCACAGTGGTCTCCAAATTGCGGCCCTTTGCTTTCCTTTATCTGGCCCTTAAGGCATTATTCCTTCCACTGACACCGATAATGGGGCACTATTCCTTCCACTGACGCCAACAGTGGGGCACTATTCCTTCCACTGACGCCAACAGTGGGGCACTATTCCTTCCACTGACGCCAACAGTGGGGCACTATTCCTTCCACTGACGCCAACAGTGGGGCACTATTCCTTCCACTGACGCCAACAATTTTCCACCTAATACCAATGATCGGGCATTGTTTACTCCCACTGGGCACAGTCCGGCCCCCTAAAGTCTGAAGGACAGTAAACTGGCCTTTTTTTTTTTTTTTTTTTTTTTTTTTTTTTTTAGTAAGTTTGGAGACCCCTGCCCTAGCAGGACATTGGATTGTCTGTGCAACAAAGAACAATTCACCAATGAAGCTCTGGCCTTTGCTATCACTAGACCTAACACCTTGTGCCTTCTTTCTGTGGGAGTACACCAAGGCTTTAGTGTATGTACCCCCCATGACACAGAATCTGAGGGACCTGAGACAATGAATCACAGAAGCAGTGGAATCATTATCTGATGATATGCTGGCACAAGTCAGGACAGAACTAGAGTACTGTTTCCGCATCAGTCGTGTCACCAATGGGCCTCACATCGAACATTTTGTAGTGCAGAGGTAAAACTTGGACTGTTTAAAGTATCCTTTAGAATAGATTGTAAGCACCATGGGCAGGGCCCTCCTATTTCTAATGTATTAAACTGTGTTGTAATTGTTTGGTCTCCCTTTATATTGTAAACTGTTGGTGCTATATAAATTCTCTATTATAATAATATGTAAACCCTTACCTTGTAAAACAACCCATTCAGTTTAAAATAGAAATGGAAGGCAAAATATTTGTTTATACATATTAAAAAAACACAAATACTTTTTTTCCCTTTTTTTTAATTTTATTTTTTAAAATGTATTTATTTTTTATAACCACTTGCCGACCGTACACAGTACAAATATTGCAACAATGTGTGTGTGTGTATATACGTGATTATGCAGTTCCCGGTACGGGGCTCCCCGCTTGTGCTGTGATTTGTCACAGCACAAGCTGATCAACAGGTGCCGACCAACGGATGTCCGCTGGCACCTGCTAAACAGCAAGGAGAAAGACGGAACAGAGCTCTGTAAACAATGTAGAGTTCTGTTCTATCAGCAGGGATGTGCTGGATTTTGTTTCCCTGCTTTAAAAATACCACATATTAAACACAAAAACACTGGCTAGGCACACTTTTAACCCTTTGATCGCCTAGATGTTTACTCCCTTCCCAGGCAATGTCATTAGTACAATGACGGTGCATATTTTTAGCACTGATCACTGTATTAGTGTCGCTGGTTCCCACTATGTGTCAGATTGTTTGCCACAATATAAAAAAATAAATAAAAATTTCAGTGTATGTACCATAGTTTGTAGACGTTAGAACTTTTGCGCAAACCAATCAATATACGCTTATTGGGATTTTTTTTCTACCAAAAATATGTAGCAGAATACATATTTGCCTAAATGTATGAAAAAATATTGGTTGTTTTCATTTTTATGGGATATGTTTTATAACAGAAAGTTAATTTTTTTTTTTTTTTTTTCAAAATTTTCGCTTTTTTTGTTAAGGGCGCAAAAAAAAAAAAACAAAAACAAAACAGCGGTGATCAAATACCACCAAAAGAAAGCTCTATTTGTGGGAAAATAGGACATACGTTTTATTTATTATGTACAGTGTTGCCTGACCGTGCAATTATCAGTTAAAGTAACGCAATGCCATGTAACAAAAAATGGCCTGGTTGTGAAGGGGGGGTAAATCTTCCAGAGGTCAAGTGAATAAGTGATCACATTCCCTCTGTTCTCAGCAGCATGATAAGCTGTGGGAGGGAGGAGAAACTGAATCACACTGATCTACCCAATGATTTGCTTTGCATGGGGGGGTGGGTGTTGGCACAAGTCTGATCATTTGGATTAGCTTCCAGCACAGCCAGAACACTGGCCATGCTGTCCTCTGATGCCTAGGGTGGTCAGTTTTTTAAAATATATGACTCTGGCAGGAGCCGCAAGAATTTTTCACACAAAGGAAGCAATTTAAAGAAAACCAAATACTTTTTTATACAAGTACATGGTACAGCAGGCACATATCATGAATATGAAATGTTGGCTTTAATGTGTCTTTTTATGTTAATACAGTTTTGTGTTAGGTTCATTCCGTTATGAATAAATCAGCTTTACTTTTGCGCCTCCCTTTTCAAGTCGTACTGTATTTTGGATTGATTATTATTATAACAGATCTGTACAAAAGACCTGTGACATGTAATACATTTAGTTTTTTCATGGGCGTCTGTTTCCTGGAAGCTGATATTTTTTCCGTCTTTAGTTTCCCATTGTGTCTAATGGTGCCTGCTGTATAAATGGATGTTTTCATCTGTAAAGCATTGCTCATTCATATGATCTGAAGCACGTGTTCAGTGCGTATCATAAGACTGGATTCCAGCTGTACTGGGTACCCCTCATTTACATAGATTTCTGCTCTATCATTGAGTCTTGGAAGAAAGCTGCATCCTTTGTTAGGATTACTTATTACCTCTTGGGTATGTATTGTTATTATTATTATTATTAACTTTCAGTATTCTTTATAACTGTTTTTTTTTTTTTTTTTAAATATTGTGATCTCTAGAGTTTTGGTAGGTTATTGCTAAAAGTGAAGTCCAGACAAATTACAAAACTCACTGTTCTATCTACGAATTTAGTCGTTGCATGTGTTATTTTTTTTTTTTTTTAACCGTTTGGCAAAAATATACTTTTTTCTTTTATTTTTTGCAGCCTGTAATGGTTCCTTTAGGTGACCTCAGCTTTCTGTGTTCTGTTAGTGGGGTCAGTGTGATACAGCAGTGAACTCCTGAACTTACCCTTCAACAATGATAGCGAATCACTGCTGCTGGAAACAGATTTAAAACTGTCAGTGCAGAAACTCTGAAGAACAGTCAACATGCGCAGGAATCTGAATGTTTAAGATGCTCGTCTCCCTCCAATTTTAGCAGTTGTGCTTGCTGCTTCCATGTTGAGCTTTGCTTGTCTTGTCTGAATGTTACACTTTAGCTTAGGGATGATGGCTGATAATTGCTGCCCTGTTAACTGTATGGCCTCTTACACTGTCCTCAACACTTGAGGGGGCACACCAGTTTGAAATAACAGAGCCCCCTAGCTAAGAGAAACTTCCCCCACCTTGCGTTTTCAGGAGTTGGAGGACAGTGGAGGGGATTCTGATTAATATTAACACATTTTCTTTGCACCAACTCAACAATGCCAGGTTCTATGTGGTGTTCTGCCAGCTGCAGAGTGATTTGGGGTGGTTTCTATTAATGTCCAATAGCATGTGCCAAAATATTCTTTCGATTTAAAAATTGTTCTAAAATGTAGAGCGTTCCCCAAGTGGCGTAGATACTGTTTTGAAGAGGGGAGGATAGCGAGCAGTAGCAGTGCAGGAGAGGAGACGTGGATGTGTATAGGACAGTGCACTACTATCATGCAGCTCTTTTTATTTATTTGCTGCGTGCATTTTTATTTTATTTATTTATTTTTTTATAAAAAGGCCTCTATGTGTCATTCAGAATAATGTGATATTCAGGTGGATAGGCAATCATGCGCACAACAAAAATGCCTTGGATACAACTAGAACCCTAGTTTCACCCAATGTCGACAGTTACCTATAAAGGGGTCTTTAGACCCCTTTCACACTGGGGTGCTTTGCAGGCGCTACAGCGCCAAAAATAGCGCCTGCAAAGCCCCCTGAAAGAGCCGCTCCTGTCTCATCAGTGTGAAAGCCCCTAGGGCTTTCACACTGGAGCAGTGCGTTGGCAGGACGGTAAAAAGGTCCTGCTAGCAGCATCTTTGGAGTGGTTAAGGAGCGGTGTGTATACCGCTCTTCCACCGCTCCTCCCCATTGAAATCAATGGGGCGGCGCGGCTATACCGCCAGCAAAGCGCTACTGCAGCAATGCTTTGCGGGTGGTTTTAACCCTTTTTCGGTCGCTAGCGGGGGTCAAAAGCGCCCCGCTAGAGGCCGAATACGACGGTAAAGCGCTGCTAAACATGGCGGCGCTTTACTGCCGACGCCCCAGTGTGAAAGGGGCTTTAGAATAGAACCATCTTCCTTCTCTGAAGTGTGCCTGTTAGTAGAAGAAGTTTAACTTTGTGCTTTTGTTTTTTGTTTTTTTTTTTTTTTTCTTTGAAAATATATTTTAATAGGACTTTTTTATTGGCAGATTTGTATTCCTAAAGCACACCTCTCACAAAGATCACACAAGTGAAGAGCTGCTGCAAATAAATAGCTGGTTTATTTAGTGCAGTCATGAACACGATAAGGCCTGATCCACACCTATGCATTTTTAGGGCTTTTTGCATTTTGCTGGTTTGCACTACAGCTTATTTAAATTGGTTTCCTATGGAATACATTCTGTAGTGCAAATCTGCAAAAGGCACCAAAAATGCATAGGTGTGAATCAAGCCTAAAGTCATTTTTATAAAGCAGTGAGGCCCCTTTCACACAGGTGGACCAATCAGGTCTGCCTTCCAGTTTTTCAGGTTGACTCGATCAGACCATCCATTGCCCTCAGTGTACATTCGCCGACATCCAATCTGATTCCATACACCAAAAACAGACAGATGGGGGGGATCCATTTCCCATCCATCTGGTGGATCAGATCTGATGACAGTTGGATGTAAACGGATATCTGACCTCCCAGAGAGGAAAGCGGGCTGTGTCTGTGTCCGCTCTGCATAAGCTGAGCAGATATGGATCTGCCATCTGCCATCTGCCTGCGAGGGATCAGCAGAGAGATCCCTCGCTGAGCAGGCAGATCTGGTGGTGGAGTCCGCCTGTGTGAAAGAGCACTGAATGTGATTTTTCTCCAAACACTCCCTGGTGGGGAAACTTCCAAACCCATGTGTTTTTAAATGACATTGATCGATACTCCAAAGAGTATGTAAACCCAACATTTCAATTTCCTGATATGTGCCTGCTGTACCATGTACTTGTATGAAAAATATTCTCTTTGTATTGACTCCTTTTTGTGAAATTCTTAGTGTTCCTGTCAGTCCCTCTGCTTTCCTATTAATAACTGACCACACTAAGCAGGAGAACACAACATAGTCGAATTACTAGCTGTGCTGGGAACTCAGCCTGCTCTTCTCCAATGATCAGACTTGTCCTGACACTCCCCCGCCTCCCCCTTGCACATCCATTTACTGGGAAGCTTAGTGTATTGTTTCTCCTCCCTCAGCTCTTACACCCCGGTCACACTGATCGTGACATTGAAATAGCACGATTTTAAAGTAGCATTTCAGTGCTACTTCAGGTGCAACTTGGAAGACATCTGTGCAACTTCATGCACAGATATGTATGCAAGTTGCACCTGAACTTGAAAAAAGTAGTGCAGGAACTACTTTCAAAATCAGTGCCACTCCAACAGAGTCAGTCGCACCGATTTGACCGCTTCCAATGCGGACAATAGGGTGCGATTTGTCATGCGATTTGAGACTGTCAAATCGTATGATAAGTTGCACCGGTGTGTCCAGTGGCTTATGCAGCTGAGAACAGTGAGAATGTAATCACTTATAAAAAAGGGGAAGAAATCAATTTGTTTTTTAAATCTATACACAAATGTTTTGCCTTTTTTTTTTTTTTTTTTTTTTAATTTCTATTTTAAACGGAATGGATTGTTTTCCAATGTTTAATGAACAATATGTTCACAGCATTCTAAATAGACCTGTAACTTTTAAACAATTGTGTTTATGTGAATGCAGAGGGTGTGAGAGAGGTTGAAAGTAACTTAAACTTTGCTATTTCATTGGAAAACAATTGCACTTTCATATGTTTTCTAACGAGTTCTATTTGTTATTCCCCTAAAGTATGGTAAGCCACCAGGCGTGTTCACCTCACTAAACAATTCATCATTGCCCAATCTGGCTAAACGGCTGTTTTAGAATAAGGCTACATGCCCACGGACATTTTAAAAAACGAGCTGCAAAGCTAGTACCGACGCCAGGAAAAAAGCGGTGTGAAAACGCAATATTTTTCGCATTTTGCATTGGCGTCAATACCAGTTTAGCCACGCTAGCTTTCAGCCTCCATTCTCTTCTCTGTCTCTATTCAAAATCAATGGTTCCCTATGGGAGACCATTGATTTGAAGTCGCACCAGAAGTCAGATCAAGACGATCCGACTTGCGGTGCGACTTGTGTGCTGAGAATCAAAATGTTTGCTGGGTCTTCTCCCCTCTCCCCGCTATCTTCTGCCCCCTTTCCTGACCTGCCGGGCTGCGTGTTCGGATAAGGGTCTGGTATGGATCTTGAGGAGAACCTCACGCAAAATTTTGCCGGGGTTCCCCTTCAAGATTCTCAGCACACAAATCACATCATCTTGATCCGACTTCTGTTCAAATCAATGGACTCACATAGGGAACCATTGATTTTGAATAGAGACAGAGAAACGCTGGACGGTGCATAACGCTGTGTTTACAGCATTAAGCCCCATTAAATCGCATTTAACACCTTTTTACCGGCCTCTGGCGTTTTTACAGCTCTAGCGCTGGAGCCTTAGAATGCACTGGTCCTGTTTTTTTTTTTTTTTTTTTTTTTTTTTTTTTTTTTTTGTTTTTGGGCCTTAAAAACGCCATGGTGGGCATGAGGCCATAGGCTAACATGGAGAGGCGTCTTTAAGCTGCAAAAAATGCTCAAAAAAATGGCTGTTAAAACGTCCGTGGGCATGAGGCCTAAATATTAGCATCAGTTCCCTTTCATCAGTTCTACACTAATGCCATTCTTCACTGCATACAGTATATCTGGAAAGCATTCACAACGCTTCACTTTTTCCATATTTTGTTATGTTACAGTCTTATTCCAAAATGGATTCAATTCATTATTTTCTTCAAAATTATACAAACAATACCCCAAGATGAGTTTGTTTGAAATCTGTGCAAATTTATTAAACAAACAAAATCACGTGTACAGTATCTCACAAGTCATTATACCCCACACATTTTTGTAAATATTTTATTATATCTTTTCATGTGACAACACTGAAGAAATTATATTTTGCTACAATGTAAAGTAGTGAGTGTACAGCTTGTATAACAGTGTAAATTTGCTGTCCCCTCAAAATAACTCAACACACAGCCATTAATGTCTAAACTGCTGGCAACAAAAGTGAGTACACCCCTAAGTGAAAATGTCCAAATTGGGCCCAAAGTGTCAATATTTTGTGTGGCCATCATTATTTTCCAGTACTGCCTTAACACTCTCGGGCATGGAGTTCACCAGAGCTTCACAGGTTGCCACTGGAGTCCTCTTCCACGATGACACAGAGCTGGTGGATGTTACAGACCTTGCACTCCTCTACCTTCCGGTTGAGGATGCTCCACAAATGCTCGATTTGGGTCTGGAGACATGCTTGGCCAGTCCATCACCTTTACCCTCAGCTTCTTTAGCAAGGTAGTGGTCGTCTTGGAAGTGTGTTTGGGGTCGTTATGATGTTGGAATACTGCCCTGCGGCCCAGTCTCCGAAGGGAGGGGATCATGCTCTGCTTCAGTATGTCACAGTACATGTTGGCATTCATGGTTCCCTCGATGAACTGTAGCTCCCCAGAGGCCCCTGGACGACGTAACTTTATTACGAAACGCCGCGTAGGGCTGAGCGACACCAGTAGGACGGGCTGTCTGTGAGCTTCCGGCCGGCGCTCCAGATGTCTTTTCTAGGCGTTCAACATTGAATACCTATATGTGAGTGTTTTTTTTTTTTTTGATTTTACAATAAAGCCAAACGATTTTACACTATTGGAGCTTTTTCCGTTTTATATTAATCCACTCTGCTGAGAGTTTGACGTCATAAATCCCGCAAGTGTGAACCATTCCATCATCACACCAAGGCCCCTGATGTTCCATCCCAGTGCCATTTCGGTCTTTTCGGTGGTGGCCCAGAGTAACAGTCCATACAGCTTACTCTGACCCTCTATAGCGGGGGGTCACGAGTTTCTGGTAAGCGGCCAGTCTCTCTATATATGGTGGTGGACCAAGCACTTTGTCCTTATCCAGCAGGACCTCAATTGATTTTTAGTAGTCACCTGGGTGATTCATCTTATTGTCTACACATGGACTTTTATATAACTTTTCTTCACTGTTGCACATGAATAATGTATTTTTGATGGACTATTTATTTGTCATTTATCCATTTACATTGGTAGCTCATTTATATATTTTACACACATAAATTTTTATTCATTAATTTTAAGGAGGATTGATGGTCATTAGTATGGTCACCAGCTACCTCCTCAGCGCGATTCCATTTTTCTAAGTTTATCTTATTGTGTTTGTGTTGCATATAGGAATTTGCAGCTTTCATATTTTTTATTGTCTACACATTTCACCTATGCGCAGTTTCTTCCCCCTTTTTTTTCTTTGTACTCCTCACCTGGTTGCTGCCACACATGCTTGACACCATTTGAACCAAATATTTATCTTGGTCTCATCAGACCACAGGACATGGTTCCAGTAATCTATGTCCTTAGTCTGGTTGTCTTTAGCAAACTGTTTGCGGGTTTTCATGTGCATCATCCTTTAGAAGAGGCTTTCTTCTGGGACAACAGCCATGCAGACCAATTTGATGCAGTGTGCAGCGTATGGTCTGAGCCAGTGTTTCTCAACTCCAGTCCTCAAGGCGCCCCAACAGGTCATGTTTTCAGGTTTTCCATTATTTTGCACAGGTGAATTGATCAGTTTCAATGCCTTAGTAATGACCACAGCTGTTTCATCTGAGGGAAATCCTGAAAACATCACCTGTTGGGGCGCCTTGAGGACTGGAGTTGAGAAACACTGGTCTGAGTACTGACAGGCTGACCCCCCCCCCCCCCCCCCACCTTCAACCTCTGTGGCAGTGCTGGCAACACTCATATGTCTATTTCCCAAAGACAACCTCTGGATATGACGCTGAGCGTGTGCACTCAACTTCTATCTTCTTTGGTCGACCACGGCGAGGCCTGTTGTGAGTGAAACCTGTCCTGTTAAACCGCTGTATGGTCTTGGCCACCGTGCTGCAGCTCAGTTTCGGGATCTTGGCAATCTTTTTATAGCCATCTTTATGTAGAGCAGCAATTCTTTTTTTCAGTTCTTTGCCATGTTGAACTTCCAGTGACCAATATGAGAGAGTGAGAGCGATAACACTTAGCCATTTTTCCTCCCCGGTGTCATGTGACTAATTCGGCCCGCTTTAGACATTTTCACTTAGGGGTGTACTTTTGTTGCCAGCGGTTTAGACATTAATGGCTGTGTGAGTTTTTTTGAGGGGACAGCCAACTTACACTGCTATACAAGCTGTACTCTCACTACTTTACATTGTAGCAAAGTGTAATTTCTTCAGTGTTGTCACATGAAAAGATATAATAAAATATTTACAAAAATGTGAGGGGTGTACTCACTTTTGTGAGATACTGTACATAAGTATTCACAGCCTTTGCTCAATACTTTGTTGAAGCACCTTTGGCACCAATTACAGCCTCAAGTCTTTTTTGAGTATGATGCTACAAGCTTGGCACAACTATTTTTGGGCAGTTTCTCCCATTCTTCTTTGCAGGACCTCCCAAGCTCCATCAGGTTGATTGGGGAGCGTCGGTGCACAGCCATTTTCAGATCTTTCCAGAGATGTTTAATCGTGTTCAAGTCCGGTGCTCTGGCTGGACCACTCAAGAACATTCATAGAGTTGTCCCATATCCCCTCCTTTTGTTATCTTGGCTGTGTGCTTGGGGTCATTGTCCTGTTTCAAAGATGAACCTTCGCCCCAGTCTGAGGTCCAGAGCGCTCTGGAGCAGGTTTTTTTCAAGCATGTCTCTGTACATTGCTGCATTCATCTTCCCCTCGATCCTGACTAGTCTCCCAGTTCCTGCCACTGAAAAACATCCCCACAGTATGATGCTGCCACTACCATGCTTAACTGTAGGGATGGCATTGGGCAGGAGATGAGCAGTGCCTGGTTTCCTCCAGATATGATGCTTGCCATTCACGCCAAAGAGTTCAATCTTTATTTCATCAGACCAGAGAATGTTGTTTCTCATGGTCTGAGAGTACTTCAAGTGCCTTTTGGCAAACTCCAGATGGGCTTTCATGTGCCTTTACTTCCGTCTGGCCACTCTACCATATAGGCCTGATTGGTGGAGTGCTGCAGCGATGGTTGTTCTTCTGGGAGGTTCTCTTCTCTCCACAGAGAAATGCTGGAGCTCTATCAGAGTGACCATTGGGTTCTTGGTCACCTCCCTGACTAAGGCCCTTCTCCCCCGATCACTCAGTTTGGCTGGGCGGCCCACTCTAGGAAGACTCCTGGTGATCCCAAACTTCTTCAATTTATGGATGATAGAGGCCACTGTGCTCATTGGGACCTTTAATGCTGCAGACATTTTTCTGTACCCTTCCCTAGATCTATTTCTTGATACAATCCTTTCTCTGAGGTCTACAGACAATTGGACTTCATGGCTTGGTTTGTGCTCTGACATGCACTATTAACTTGTATAGACAGATGTGTGCTGTTTCAAATCATGTCCAATCAATTGAACTTGCCACAGGTGGACTCCAATCGAGGTGTAGAAACATCTCAAGGATGATCAGTGGAAACAGAATGCACCTGAGCTCAATTTTGAGTGACATGGCGAAGGCTGTAACTACTTATGTACATGTGATTTTTTTTTTTTTTTTTTTTTTCTTTAATACATTTGCAAAGATTTCAAACAGACTTCTTTCATGTTGTCATTATGGGTATTGTTTGTAGAATTTTGAGAAAAAAAATGAATTTAATCCATTTTGGCATAAGGCTGTAATATAACATGGAAAAAGTGAAGCGCTGTGAATACTTTCCGGATGCACTGTACATACAGTACATATCGATTCCACCCAGCACTGCAGTGTGCAGAAACCCATAGCAATCTGAAATCTCCTGACTGACCTGACCATAGTAAAACCTGATTGCGTTGGGTTACTGCACATTAACCTTGTGCTGCCTTCCTGAAAAAAATGGGGGATGTTGAGCATTTGCTAACTGCAGATGGCAAAGGCGCTGTTCAACAGTGTTCAGTAAGTGGTTAAAAAGCATTTTGACCGTGTACAATATCTGCTTATAAATTAGTAATTACATTTTAGATGTACTGTAGGTTTAGAACTAAATCATTGTGAAGTTTTAATGATTATTGATTGCATCAAAAAACAGGTGGCCAAGCATCTAAATGGAGTCTGAGCAGCTGTTTCAGAGAAGCTACTACCGTAACAGTTACAACAGTATTACTAGCGCAAGTAGTGACGAGGAACTCCTGGATGGAGCTGGGGGGATGATGGACTTCCACACCCTGGAAGATGACCACTTGCTAGATGGTGATACCTTACTCGGTAAGTCTGTATGGTCATTTTTAAAAAAAAAATTTTCACCTACATGTTCATTTTGAAGGAGATGGTAATGTAAAACTAGTATTACAAATAAAATGCAGACGCATACCTTATGATGGCTTCCAGTGTTTCTGGAAACTGCAGGAAACCTGGGATGCTTTTTTATATAATATTAGTATCAGGTAAGAAGTTGGTGCTTTGCACCTCCCTTTTAGTATATGCAGTTGTCCATCACATTGCTGAAAGAGCAGGAGGTGGAAGGAGATTGGTTAGAAACATAAACTTGTTGACTGAAGTGGGCATTTGCATCATAATCCTCTAAAAAACAGTTGTAAGTATGTAGAAACCTCTGTGAGCACCTGAATTAAATTCAGGATGCAGGTTAAAAGCAGCACAGATAAAGTGGGGAAATGTATTATTTGATCCCCTGCTGATTTTGTAAGTTTGCCCACATAAAAAGAAATGAAGGTTCTATAACTTTTATCATAGGTGTATTTTTAATGATGGAGACAGAATATCAACCAAAAATTCAGAAAAAAACACTTGACAAATGTTATAAATGGAGTTCCAGTTCAGTAAGTAAAATAAGTATTTGATCACCAAGCAAAACATACTTGGTGGAAAAACCCTTTTTGGCAAGCACAGAGGTGAGACTTTTAGTTGATGACCAGGTTTGCATACATCTCAGGAAGGATTTTGGTCCACTCTTCTTTACAGATCTTTTCTAAATCCCTAAAGAGGAACTAAACCCTGTAAAAAAAAAACCCTGCAGGACAAAGGCATAATGAGCTAGTATGCATAGCATGCATACTAGCTCATTATGAATTACTTACCTGAGATCGAAGGCCCGAAGCAACCCTCATTCATGTCCTCTGTCGCCGCCATGATATCCGGAGTGATTTCTGGGTATCGCTGCTCTGACGCTGTGACTGGCCGTAATAGCGATGACGTGACTCCGGCGCATGCTCGCAGGAGCCATCAGTGGCGGCATGATCGCCTTCACTAACGGCACGCTCAGTGCGCCTGCCCCATTGTCTACGGCGCCCGTTTTTAGGAACATATCTCCTTCACCGTGTAGGTGAAGGAGATATTTCTTGCACCTAAAGGTAAGCCTTAATCTAGGCTTACCTGTCGGTTAAAGTGGTCTGTAAGGCTTTAAAAACCACTTTAGGGTTTCTTGGCTGTCGCTTGGCAACTCTAAGGTTCAGCTCCCTCTCATACATTTTCTATAGGATTAAGGTCTGGAGACTGGCTAGGCCACTCCATGACCTTAATGTGCTTCTTCTTGAGCCACTCCTTTGTTGCCTTGACCCTATGTTTTGGGTCATTGTCACGCTGGAAGACCCATCCAAGACCCATCTTCAGTGTTTTGGCTAAGGGAAGAAGGTTCTCAGCCAAGATTTTACAATAAATGGCCCTGTCTATTGGCCCCTCAATGCAGCAAAGTCGACCTGTACCTTTAGCAGAGAAACAGCCCCAAAGTATCATGTTTCCACCTCAAAAGTCCCCAGTGGGGAATCCTTTGTTATTCTTCATAATGTAATGGGATGTTGGCCTAAACCTTTTTCACTGACCTGACCAAGGTCAATCCTTTGTTCATTTTAAAGAGGTAGTGGCTATGGCGCTGCTCTGTCTGTTGTGATGGGTGTATACTCAAATTAATCGTTGAAAAGTGCTTGGTGCTACTTCATAAACAAATTCATAAAATAAATCAAGTTAATGATAAAATAACATATGTTCTATTGAACTAACAGGTGAATAAATTTTAATTCCTTGGTACAAATTATTCCTTGTGCACAAATTAAATAGCATATGCAGTTAGTAAAGTGACAGGGGCTTTTATGGACCTTAAATTGAAAACCGGAAGTACTGTGGTAGTAACTGAAATCAATAAACAACAAATATGAGACCCACTAAACTTGTAGTCAATCCAGTTCTAATGTTAGTCCATTTATAAAAAATGTAAACCAAAAATTTAATATAAAAATATAAAGTGACAGGTGCTCTTTCTTCGTGCTCCCCCTATGCCATTGCACCCACCGGAGGGCTCTCTCCTCAAGGGGGTATCTCAGATAGCTGTGAGATAAGACCGGTCCTTCTTTTTTTTTTTTAAGAAAAGTGTTTTGCAGAGAATGCAGTGATCAGGACTGTCTTGTGCTCGGAATGCAGGATTCGGGGGGGGGGGGGGGGGGGAGATTGGTTGCTTAGGACCACCCTGTGTCCTATTAACCAATTATCTGTGGTTTAACATAAAGTTAATTTGGCCGTTTCTTTGAACACGTCATCAATGAAACGGACCCATAAAAGTATATGAGAGGTGAAATGATTTATTTCCTGCACAAATACTCTGGTGCGTTCCCACCATCCTAAGAATAGGTTAGCATATGTTGGTGCACAGGCTGTACCCATAGCAGTGCCTCTCTTCTATTGATAAATCTGATCATTGAACTAAAAAGTTATGCTCCAGGATATACTGCAGGAGTTCAAGAATCAATTCTGTATGTGTTCTGAAGATCACTCCTTTGGCATCCAAGAAGGATTTGCATGCCGCTATGCCCAAATTGTGGTTGATGTTGCTATATAAGGGCTTTGACATCAAGGCAAGCCAGCCACGTCTTCCTCTAAAGTTGTGTCTTTGAGTCTAGTCACGAAATTTTGTGATGACTTGTTCATCCTATGGAAGGGCCCTAAAGAAGACTTTGAGTTTGTAGTCTAGGTAAATATAAACACCATCGGTATGTACTTTACCAGCAAGATCCATTCTGATATTATTAACTTCTTAGATCTCACTATAAAAGGAAATGAAAATGGATATATCGAAAACCGACTTCAACCAATGCCCTACTTCACTGGAATAGCCATCACCCAGGATCACTCAAATGTGGCATTCCAGCTGGGCCAATTTATGAGGGCAAAACGGAACGCTCAATGGAAGCAACGTTCCAAACTGAAACTGAGGTATTGGTTGAATGTTTTCCCAAAAGGAGCTCCAAAACACGTGATCTAAAAAACTCCTATCCGAGAGTTAAAGATGTAGCTAGACAGAGCCTTCTAGGCCCAAAGGAAAGGAAAGTAGATCCCCAGGCAGCTATGCGTATCATAGGGACATATTCAAACCAATCAGGAGAAAATTTTTAATATGATCAGGCGATATTGGGGGATACTCCATGCTAAAGATCCTTGTAAAGTCCTCCCCAAAAACCCTATGGTCACATACAGAAGGGGCAAAAATCTAAAAGATTTACTGATGCACAGCCATTTGGCGAAAGCTTCTAAGCAGCAGCCTAGATCCACTTGGCTGCCTAATCAACGTAAGGGTTGTTTTAAATGTATCCACTGTAAGGCATGTAGATAAATTATCACAACAAAATATATAATCCCAACAATGAAGATACAATTATAATCCTTCAACTGTATCTCTGAGATAGTTATCTATGCTGTTAAGTGCCTATACAGGTGGTCCCCGGGTTACAAACATCCGATTTACATACGACTCCTACTTAAAAACAGAGGGAGACAACAGAAAGTGAGAGGAAATCAACCCTTAGGAATGGAAATTCACTCCTGTAAGCATTATCATGGAAAAAGGGTTTCTCCACTGAAGCTTCGTCACCAATCCTTGTTTCCACAAAACCCCAAATTTCCAAATCCAATTGTCATAGGGACAGAAAGTGAGGTGAAATCTTCTGAAAAGGGGCACAGACAGCAAAACAAATGTTACAGGGTGTTAACCCTTTCCTATGCTATACAAAAAACATAAATTTTTTTTTGGCTTGAACTACACTTAAAAAATGTACCTGTTTCGACTTACAAACAAATTTGACTTGAGAACAAACCTACAGACCATATCTTGTTTGTAACCCGGCGACCGCCTTTATATTGGGAAAACAATTCGTCAGTTTAGGCGTCGAGTCTTAGAGCATATCGATGATATCATATTTAAATGAGAAAGAACTCTTGCAAGACACATGCGAGAGATGCATAGAGATCAACCATTACCATGGATCATTGAACACCTTAAACAAGGTCCACGAAAATTAGGTTTAGACAAACGTCTGTTAAAAATAGAGGCAAGGTGGGCCTGTAGTGAAAGAATGGACGGCTCATTGATTGAATATAAATAGAATGACATTATAGGATAACTACATAGAAGACATATATTGAAAATATTGTGTGAATAATGAAATAAAATACAGTGAATGGCCATAATGCACTTCTACTCTTTACTGGATATAATGGATGAAGAGGCTGAAATGCTTGGAAATAGTGAAATCAGTTTAAGTGTCATGAACAGGTGTGACCAGAACCGTGTGATCTGTGACAGAGGACACCCAAACGTATATAAGTGAAAATATAATAATTTATTAAAGAAAGTGAGTAATATAATACAACCAACTCCAATATGATACAGTGCAATAACCAACCACAGACAGAGACCCACAAATAACAACAGACAGATAAGTGCAATAAATGGGAAATACCAGGTTCATAAACAATAGCCAGGCCAGGGTCATACACAGCAGATCAGCAGATGGACAGGGGATGTTCCAGAGACATAAACGTAAGCCAGGCCAAGGTCATACACAGGGAGGTCAGCAGATGGGGTATGGAACACAGGACAGGGAGAGGATGGATGGGTCAGACTGCAGGCAGGGATACAAGGTAACAGGTGGGACAGGATAGGGTCCGAGACAGGGAGACAGGATCAGGATCAGGGCACAGGATCAGGGCACAGGATCAGGGCACAGGATCAGGGCACAGGATCAGATTGCTAGCAGGTCAGGAGGCAATGAAGAAATCAAGGCAAACATGTGAATGTTTGCCGGGTATTTATAGGCCTGTGATTGGCCTCAAGTGACACCTGATTGTAGGAGGTACTGTCTGCTCCACACTGCCAGGATCCATCCGCTGGTGGACGCCAGTACTGCGGCCCAAAGATGATATACTATTAACAGGGAAAAGCTCTCCTGACAGTTCCAAACTGCCAGGAGACACCTGCTGGTGGACCTCAGTACTGCATGCCAAATAACAGGTCTTACCAGCGGATGGAACATTTCCTGACATTAAGCTGTGTAAAGTACCTTCTCCCCGTTTTACACTGGCTCTATTTTTGTGCATGTGCTAACGCCATGGCGCACAAAGGAACATAAGTTTCGCAAACGTCACATGATGCGGACGCAATGACGCAAATACAAGCATGCTGACACAGCGGCCATCTTGGAAAATTTGTATATCAATAAGGGAGAAAAACAAACAACTGGCCATTTTAGTTTTTGCCATGTGGGGTTAGTTTTTTCACCCCCCCCCGTGTTATTTTCTTTATGCACCCCCTTCTTTATTATGAGCACTATAAATCTGATGAAATTTATCTTTAGACGAAACATGTAGGTGTGTTTTTTTTTTTTTTTTTTTTTTAAATTAAGGTCCTATTTTGGAGAACACTTGAGGGAATCTTCCTTTTACACGGCAACCGGGGCTGGTTAACACATGGGATTAATGAGTAATGAACGGTGGTCAGTCTAGTCCATCTGATACCAGGAGATTTTGTCAGTTTAGAGATTAGGTGATAGTTCCATCAAGACAGAAGTTGCAATCCCCAGTATAGGCAGTTTGATACCAGAAGAGCTGCAGTAATTATTTCTAGAGACAAAGTCAGTTTTCTTGAGAGACATTTTTAGTACCTGTCAGGATTTGTTGACATTGGCAATCAGTACAACTTTTTCAAAACAGACCGCTAGTTTGTGTTTGCTTGAGGGCCAGTTGTAAAAAAGACAGAAAGGTCCAAGAATTTATAGATACAGCCAGCAACAATTTGAAGCAATACTTGGCAGTATTTACAGTAGATCAACTTAGCTCAGATATCAGGAGCAGACAGGATTTATAAATAGTAGGCGAACGACCACGGTGGTAATGTCTCATTTCTCCCTTGTAAGGTGTTCCCTTTAAGTAAACACACATAAATTTTCAGACTTGAATTTATTTTATATATTGTTTAATAAAGGTTACGTTTTAGACCATTTGGCCATGGTTCCGGTGGGTCACACACCCTCGTTTTGTATAAAATTAAAAAAAAAAAAAAAGTATAACATTTGTATAGTGTTTTTTTCTGGATTTTTGGTTGATATTCTGTCTCTCTCATTTTAAATACACCTAAAACAATTATAGACCCATAATTTCTTTGTAAAAGGGCAAACTTACAAAATCTGCACTGCAGTGCAAATCACATGCGATGTGAAATGCGAATTCAGTCATACAGATAGTATGGATGAATTCACATCGCATTCCCGGCCCAAACTCGCACAGGACCTTTTATTTTTTTACATTTTTTTGGTCCGCAGCAGAATCGGTTCACATGCGATCCGATTCCTATTTCCTGTCCGAATTTGCAGATCTCACTGCGATATGCGAACTGATTTGGGGATGTCATTTAACTTTTAATTGACACTCCCAGCAGTTCGCATAGAGGCTAGTGTGTACTGCCGTCAGGAGACATGATGCGGGAACCCACAGTGGATTCGCAGGGTTCCTGCATCGCAGCAGTGTGATCCGGCCCTGCAGGACATATTTTTTCTTTTCTTTTCAGCCTTAATGGTCATAATGTCGTAATATTATGTGATCACTTGAGCTTTATAAATGGTATGTAATGGAACCTTTCTTTAGGACACGTTCACGCTACAACATGTGTCACATGTGCTGCAGAAGATTACAGCAATATGTACATGTGTTGCGTTGTGTTTTCATTCTTTGCCATTTGCACTCCAACGCACATCTACAGAATGTGCTGCGTTTAAAAGTTTCATCCACAATTTGGTTTAGTTGTTGTTTGAGCAACACAGGGCAAAAAGCATTCTGAGATGTATGGGTTATACTGCAATCCACAGGAGGATCGGACACTGCCAAAGAAAAGTGTCATGTCAGCCAGTATAACTCCTCCTGCTCCTATCATGCAGTTTCTTGTTTTACAATTGATATTTTAAATTGGTAATTGAGATCTTCTCTCCTTAGGAGGAGGCAAGAGACCATTTTCTCAGTTTTAATCAGGGCTTTTTGCTTTAGTTAAGTTTCTTCGCTTACCGCAGAGCCAAAAGTGCTCAATTTTGCAGATTTCCAGAATGGCTGGTACTCAGCATAGCCTTGGAAGACGTACCTGGACCACACCGTGCCAAAGCTTTAGGCTGTTGTGACTTAACCCTCATGAGACGAGTCGGTCCGGTCTCTGGATTCGTTGATTTGTCTGACATCTATGACCATGGTGGCTCCTGCATCTAGCCCTGGAGTCTGGAAAATAATTTTGTAAGATTCTCAGTCGGATGTTGGCTTGAAGGGCTGGATGGGGGTGGGGGTGTGTCCAGGTTATCCTTTT
>NC_133324.1:768313289-768450791 GCF_042186555.1 Aquarana catesbeiana
CTCCTCAGTGAATAGAAACAATCATTTACACACAGAAGTATATAAACTACACAGTAAGTTTATGAAGAGTCCCAATAATATAAACTATCATCACCCGAAAAAGTGATAGTCCCAAACCACCTTCAAATAATAAATCCAAAACCTGAGTCACAATGATACTCTCCAGGTCATGTATCCCCGCTTCGATTGTGGCTTCCCGTGGTTCAGAGGGTCTGTTGCTAACCCAGCTGTTAGTTTCTAAAAAGTTGCTTGTAAAAATAAAAACATCATTGCGCAGGATTGCTGTATGATTAAATACACCTTCAGGAAAATGTAGACTGATTCACTCACATTTGGTAGGGCTAACACACGCTAGAAAAAACGATCAGAGATGCTCGCATGCTTCCTCCTCATTACACACCCGGTGTAATGAAACTCGGGTTGACGTCACTGGCTCCTCTCGACGCGTTGCGTCACAGGTCATGTGACTTTCTCAAGGGAAATAAAGCCATGTGACGAACGGAATGGTATTTAAGCCGCACTTTGTATATCGGTTGCCATAGTGACATATGAGTCATTAGATCATCATGCCATCAATCACATTTATGCATACTCCATTGGTTAACAATTTTCTTAGAGAGATTAGTGCAAACATTGATCTTTGTAAACATTTCTACAGGACGGATTGCATAGAGTAACATTCATCTTCCTAACAAAACACATTGTACTACGTTTTTAATACTTAATAAAAACAATGATAGAATAAGCAGATATATAGCACTCCACTTAATAACAATGTTATACGGCACTCCAACTAGTGGTAAACATTGGATATACCATTCAATGAAATCCATATACAGAACTCAGTGATAAAAATAATTATAAAAATTTGACGTACCCGGAATTGATGGGATCAAATCAATTAATAACCAAATTACAGGGTATACAAAAATAATACCTAAAGATCAGAAATAAAACTTGTCAATTGACAAATATAAACCCCATTGGAGAGGAAGCCACCGGGTTAGAGCGTTAAGTAAATGTGAATCAAGATGGATTTTTGAGGTTGGTACTCTCTCGCCAATGGGGTTGAATATTGATTTCGATTTAAATTGTTATATTTCTGATTTTTAGGTATTATTTTTGTATAACCTGTTTGTGCATTTAGACACCTTTTTAGGCACTTCTAGCATTTTCTCTGCTCTTCATCTCCTCTTAAGGCTTCATGTACACTGCTGCTGGTAAATGGACGTTTAGGAGCAGTTGGGAGTTCAGAAGCTGAGTTTACAGGCATTTCAAGCGACAAAAGCTCCTAGACGCGGTAACTGACGTTTAGCCGCGTTTCGTTTACAGGCAATTTTTTATTTTTGGCTATTTTGAAGAAAAATGTGTGTGTGTATAATATATATCTATATCTATAGCTATCTCATCTAATCTAATTTGCCTATAAACGTCTATGTCTCCATGGACACACAGGCTGCAGAAAATTTAACATTTTACACTTCCTGACAAGGCGTAAGTTGATAACCCTTTTCAGCAAAGAGCACAACTAATTTTTGTTTATTTTAAGTAGAAGATGTTGCCTTGGCAACCAAATTTGTTTCTCCTTTTACCAGTGCAGATTAGAGAATGAAACCTGATTGGTTAATCAACCATGTCTTTGATGGACCGTAATACGTGGAAATCGATGCTTTTGTTCCTATGTTCACCCTTTTGTGAGTATAGTTACAGTTCTTAAAGGGGAGCTAAACCCATCAAGGCATGCCATTAATGATAATTGTCACAGTTGCTTGCGCTATCAACTATCAAGCCAGCAAATGGCTGATGTCATAACTGATCACATGTGCAACACCATGGCAACTGCAGATCAAACAGAACTGCAGTTGCCATACAGATCTGTTTTTAGAGTGTTTAATCTGGCTATACAGATCTGATTTACAATCTTATTCTGATTTTGTCCATTAAAGCGGAGGTCCACCGAAATTAAAAAAAAAAAAAAAAAAAAAGTCAGCAGCTACAAATACTGCAGCTGCTGATTTTTAAAATAAGGATACTTACCTGTCCAGGGCGCCCGCAATGTCGGCACCCAAGGCCAAACCATCCCTCGGTCCTTGGGTGCTGCCGTCGCCATCTTCAGTAAGGGAATCAGGAAGTGAAGCCTTGCGGCTTCACTTCCTGGTTCCCTACTGCGCATGTGCGAATCGCACTGCGCAATCCGAATGGTCCCTGCTGTCTCTGGGACCTCTGTCTCCCAGCAGACAGCGGGGGGGGGGGGGGGTTGGGGGGTTGGGGGGTTGGGGGAGTGGCGTAGACCCACCCACGGGAGTCTATTCCCGGAAGTGGGTGCAAATACCAGTATTGTACAGGTATCTGCATTCCCCTCCCCCCTGAAAGGTGCCAGATGTGACACCGGAGGGGGGGAGGCTTCCGAAAAGCGGAAGTTCAATTTTTGTGTGGAACTCCGCTTTAAGTTTGTATCCTGATAGGCAGACCCATTGCATTATATACACTGAAATAAATATTGGGTGGTTATGGATTCCCCCTATTTATTATAAATATGTATTAACTTGTCTATTCCTATAGTTGGCTAGTCTGGCAAAGCTCTGGTATAGGTACTGGTGATAGTACAATAATAAGGTTAGCTATTAAAAATAAACACACTACTTATATAAACAAGGGTCTTATTTATTTCCCAAGAAAATAGGAATGCTAACATAAAAACACTAAAGGAAAATATTACAGAGCATATAAAACAAAAAAACTTATAAGATACTTTTACATAAGGTCCTCCTCTGTATTTAGTAGCTTTAAGCTGGGCTCAGAATGGCAAGAGCCATGAGGCAAGAGAGATTTTCCATTCAGTGAACACTTTTAAAACACATTCAGATCCCACCCATACACAACACCCATCTAGCCCTCTATCCAATGGAAAAGAGATAAGAAGCAGGCCTTCTTAATATCTGTCCATCCTCCAGGAAGCTTGCCGTAGTGTCCACTAGGGGGCAGCATTTGTCCATGCATCACCGCTATTTGACCTGGGTCATCTTCAGTTACAGCTGGCCTTTTGATGCTATGTAACAGAACGTTTGAATTCACATCTCTCCAGGGGGTCTTCCTCTACCCCTATACCTCCATCAGGAGACCTGCGATGAATTTCCATTCATGACTCCTTGTTCAGAACACCCTGCTGGGTCAACTTGCAACTTCCAACTTGGGCCACCTGGCTGTATCAACCAGAAAGTAAAACTCCAGAAATATGATATTAAACCGTTGCCTTCCAACATACACTATATTAGCAAAAGTATTGGGACGCCTGCCTTTACAAGTACATGAACTTTAATGGCATCCCAGTCTTAGTCCGTAGGGTTCAGCTAGAACAGCTTCAACTCTTCTGGGAAGGCTGTGCACAAGGTTTTGGAGTGTGTTTATGGGAATTTTTGGCCATTCTTCCAGAAACGCATTTGTGAGGTCAGGCACTTATGTTGGACGAGAAGGTATGGCTCGTAGTCTCCGCTCTAATTCATCCCAAAGGTGTTTTATCAGGTTGAGGTCAGGACTCAAGCCCAACCCCTGAAAAACAACCCCACACCATAATCCCCCTCTCCACCATATGATTAGGATCAGTGCACAAAAAAAGGTCCATAAAGACATGGATGAGCGAGTTTGGGGTGGAGGAACTTGACTGGCCTGCACAGAGTACTGACCTCAACCGGTGTCTCAATATTTTTGGTAATATTGTATGTTTTGGTAGATCCAAAGGAGATTTTAAAATAATACTGTAAGTGTAGGACCTGCTTTTGTGGTACATTTATTATGCAAAATTTGCTTATATTGTAAAGTACTGCTTAAACTGTTGGTGCTATGTAAATCCTGTATAATAATTAGTTCTATTACAATATTATGTTTAGCAGCTTTACCTGAAAGGACAATTGCATACAGGTATTAACACAAAACCAGCATTTGTTGAAAGTGACTTAGCTCCATAGTGCTTTCCAAGGTTCGCTTTTTTTTTTTTTTATATCATGATAGGTTGATCCCTTTTGCCCTTCACTCCTCCTCCACAGTGATAGACTGCCAGCATAATACAAATCAACCCGTTTGATTTATAACTCATAACTACACATCTGGGACACTTGCACAAGCTGTATTACTAAATACTTTTAACGACTATTAACTGGATTATTGTCTTTTTTTATATATTTGAATGGAGTTCAGCTATAGTCTTTTAAAGTTGCAGTTTACTAGCGAAAAAATGTGTTTTAAATAAAACATCTAGCGTCAGAGTAAGACCCCATACACACTATTAGATTTTCTGCAGATTTTTGTCTTCAGTTTTACCAAAACCATATAATATGAGGTCAAACCTTAAGAGTTTCAATTTGTATGCAATCAGGCAGGCCCTTGCACTACATGGTTTTAGTAAATCTGAAGACAAAAATCTGCAGAAAAGCTAATAGTGTGTATGGGTCTTAAGTATGTTCAAGGAACATTTTTGACTCGCGAAGTTGTATAGTATTTGTAACAGCAACCAGAGCTTTAAAGTGATTGTAATGGCAGGGGTTTTTTTTTCTAATGCATTCTACGCAGGAGAAAAAAGGAGAAAAAAAAAACTTCTGTGTGCAGCAGCCTCCTTTATACTTACCTGAGCCCCATCTAGATCAAGCGATGTTGCAGGAGTGTCTTGGCTGCCCAGGACTCCCCTCCCCATTGGCTGAGACCGCAGTGCCATTGGCTCTTGCTGCTGTCAATAAAAGTCAGTCAGCCAATGAAGGGAGAAAGGGGCTGGGCCACGGCTCCATGTCTGAATGGACACACAGAGCTGCAGCGAGGCTTGGGTGCCCCCCATAGCAAGCTGCTTGATGTGGGGGCACTCAATAGGAGGGAGGGGTCAGGAGCATTGAAGAGGGACCCGAGAAGATTAAGATCCGTGCTGCTCTGTGCAAAACCACTACACAGAGCAGGTAAGTTTAACATGTTTGTTATTTTTAACTAAAAAAAGCAAGACTTTAGTATTGCTTTAAACAAAAAATGTCCTGGCTGCAAGAGCAGCTATTAGATTATTTATATATTTGTGTTTGGTCTTTTAAAGATACTTGGCTCATTTTATCCCCTGTGAATCTTGGACCAATGGGCAGACGTCAGGATGCCAAGCAGTGGGCTGATGGTTCCCATACCTCAATCACAGAGTTTATTGCTGCCTTGTCCCAGGCCCAAGGAAGCTGCAGATTGGGACTGGTACTCTCTGCTCCTAATCTCCATCTGCAGGACAGAGCAAGCATCAGAATTTTCATGAAACAAACATGTCATCGCCTTAATTCACCCCAATTTGAGAGCTTTGTCCTCTTTTCCTGTGACACAGGGAAGAAATGATTGGAATTTGGTATCAGCTGGGACCTAAAGCAGAACAATGCTGCATCTGAGCACAACAAACCAAAAACATTTTAATTCATTTTCAATATCCAAAGCAAACTCACCCATCCATCCATCCATCCATGTCTCAAATTTATTTTGTTGCAAATTCACTTTGAAAAACACTTCCCTAGCATTTCTGGCCCCAGCCATCTTGAGAAAGGGCAAATGATTCTTTTTTTTTTTTTTTTTTTTAATACCGTGGTATACTTGCCTCCTCTGTGCAATGGTTTTGCACAGAACATCTCTAATCCTTCACTTCTGGGGCCTCCCGCTTAGGCTCCTGCCTCCTCCCCCTTCTGAGTTGTTATGGTTGTCTCCATGTCCAGTGTGAGGAGAGAAAAGGAGAGAGCTGTTCCTGCTCGGCCTATAGCAAAATGACGGCGGGCGGTGGTTCAGTTATCCTTACTGGACGTCATATGACATCTTTCTTTCACACGCGCCCGTGGGGTGGTGCAGCGTGTCAGTCTGACAAACCGCAACACCAATCTCGGCGCAGCCCCCCCCGCGGATGCCCGCCTAGGACCACAAGGGATGCCACCAGGACCACCGGGGATCCTGATCATGGATGGTCACCAGGTATGCCACCCTGGACCACCAGGGATGCCAGTCAGTGTCCAGACATGATGCCAGTCAATGCCGCCTATCGGTGCAGCCTTTCAGTGCCACCTCATCAGTGCTGCCTTATCAGTGCCCATCAGTGAAGGAGAAAACGTACTTATTTACAACATTTTATAACTGAAGCAAAGAAACTTTTTTTTTTTCTTCAAAAGTTTAGGTCTTTTTTTATTTGTTTGGCAAAAAAAATAAATAAACAGGTGATCAAATACCACCAAAAGAAAGCTCTATTTGTGGGAACAAAATTCTAAAAATTTTCTTTGGGTACAGTGTAGCATGACCGCGCAATTGTCATTTTAAAAAGTGACAGCGCTGAAAATTGGCTTGGGCAGGAAGGGGCGAAAGTGGCTGGTATTGAAGTGCAAGTGCAGAAAAATACCCATTGATCTTCCAGAAATATAACCATCGCTCCTAAGCATGGTTGTGGGATGAAAACACAACATTTTTGTGGACTAAGTGGTGTCAGCCCTGTCCAGTTTCTTCAGGTAAGCTACTGAACCATTCCCATGGTCTTCATATCCTAAGCATAGGCACTGATCAACTTGAAAGAGAAGAACTTAGCCGGTGAACAAACACTATGAAATAACACAGGTAAGAGTGTACAGGACTTCTGAAAAAGATTATTGCAAAATGTAGCAAATACAGGAAGTCAATTGTTTGGGTTCACATACAGTTTAAAAATTTGACTGAAAAATCTAACCCTTCCCCCTCTGAACAATTGGAAAAAAAAAAAATTAGACAGGAGTTTTATTAACTGCTTTCCGCCCGCCCACCGTCAAATGACGGCGGTGCGGCTCTTGTTCTGGGACGCCGTCATATGACGGCGTCTCAGAACGACCGCTCTCACGCGCCTGTGCGGCGATCGTGGCCACGCCATGTTACTAGGACACAGCTTGACCCCGATCTCTGTAAAGAGCCGTGTCCGAGGCTCTTTAACCATGTGATCGGCTGTGTCCAATCACAGCCGGTCACATGTAAACAAGGAAGTGCCGATAATTTGCTCTCCCCGCCTCACACTGACAGAGTGTGAGGAGAGGAGAGCCAATCAGCAGCATCTCCTTACAGGGGACAGCTAGGTATGTAATCAGGGCACTGATCATAAGTGCCCTGATTACAATAGTGCAAAAAAGTGTAACAAAGCATTGCCCACCAATGCCAGCTATCAGCGCCCACAAGTGCCACCAATCATTGCCCATTAGCGATGTCAGTCAGTGCCACCCATCAGTGCTGCCCATCAATGCCCATCACTGCTGTCAATCAATGCCCATCAGTACCGCCTATCCGTGCTGTCTATCAGTGCCCACCAGTGCCGCCTAGTAGTGCCCATCAGTGCCGCCTATCAGTGCCCATAAGTGCGGCATTTTAGTGCCACCTAATCAGTGCCCATAAGTGCCACCTCATCAATGTCCACCAGTTCAGCCTATCAGCGCACATCAGTGAAGGCGAAAATTACTTAGTTACAAAATATACTGACAGAAAAAAAGTAGAAAACTTTTTTTTTTTTGTAAAAAATAAAAAAACCCAGCAGTGATTAAATACCACCAAAAGAAAGCTCTATTTGTGTGAAGAAAATGATAAAAAATTTGTTTGGGTACAGTGTAATACGACCGCGCAATTTTCATTCAAAGTGCGACAGCGCTGAAAGCAGAAAAATGGCCTGGGCAGGAAGGGAGTGTAAGTGCCCGGTAGGCAAGTGGTTAAAGGGGTTGTAAAGGCACTTCTCAGAATCTCTGCTAGGACAAAATTTACTATAATATATGGTGTATGGGGCTTTTTTTTTTTTTTTTTCATTTTAGTTCTTCTAAATACCCTTTTCACCTTGCCGGTCAGCACGTGACCACCCTCTGCTCTGCTTCTCCGATGTATGCACTACATAGAGAGGGGCTGAGATCTACCTCTGTCTGCCGGGAAGTCACGTGACCTCAGACCTCAGATCAGTGAAGTAAAATAGGGAATTTAGAAGATTTTTAAAAAGGCACATACGCTGTATAGTACATTTTTGTCCTAACTGAAGGGCTGGCAGTAATTGTGAGCAGTAACTTTACTGCCGCTCAGAAAAGTGATAGGAGGGGAGGGATGGCTCACACACAGGAGCTGGCAGGCAGGTAGGGGAAGGGGAGAGAGGAGAGCTGCGGATGACAGAGGCACGTAAACTGACCACGGTAATCGGGGGTCAGCAGCTATGATTACCGTGGTCAGGACACACAGGAGGGACACAAGAACTGGCAAGATCAACCAGCTTTTTTTTTTTTACAGCTTAGAAAAGGAAAAAATACACCCCTACAAGCACAAATGTGGTTTAACATGCTTTAAAGGAACAGGATGTTTTTTTTTTTTTTTTTTTTTTTTTTTTTTTTTTTAATATATAAAGGGTTACAACCACTTTAAAGCATCAACAAAGCTTAAATCAGTACATTGTATATGCACAATTAACCACTTCCGGACCGCCCACTGTCGTTATACGTGGGTACTTTGAAGAGACGTGTCGTCGTTAAGGCAGCAGCTAGCTGCCATAACCCCGGTATCCTCTTTTTCAGTGGGCGGTCCGCTTTTAGATAAAAGTGGTCTCTGCGGCGGATTTGCCGTGAGATCACTTTTATCGGCGACGGGAGAGGGGGCCCCCCTCCCGCTGTGCTCCGGTGCCCTCCGCCGCTTACCAGAGCCAGCGGCGGAGGCGATCGGATGTTTTCCCTAGTCTGACATGGAGACGAGTGAGGGGAAGATGGCCCCCACCCGTCTCCATATCATTGCAGGGAGGAAGCGACGTCAAAACATCACTTTCGCCCATAGCTCTTAAAGGGCCATTTCTAAATTTTTTTAATTTTTTTTAAATGACTTTTTTTTTTTTTTTTTTTTGCATTTTGGTGTAAATATGAGATCTGAGGTCTTTTTGACCCCAGATCTCATATTTAAGTGGTCCTGTCATGCTTTTTTTCTATTACAAGGGATGTTTACATTCCCTGTAATAGGAATAAAAGTGACACAATTTTTTTTTTTTTTTTTTTTTTTAAACAGGGTAAAAATAAAAAATTAAAAGGTAAAATAAGTAAGAAAATTTTTTTTTTTTTTAAACGCTCCCCGTCCCGACGAGCTCGCGTGCAGAAGTGAACACATTTGTGAATATCAATTTACTCGGCGTAACATTATCTTTCATAATAAAAAAAAAAAAATGGGCTAACTTTACTGTTATTACTTTTACTGTCTTATTTTTTAATTCAAAAAAGTGTATTTTTTTCAAAAAAAACTGTGCTTGTAAGACCGTTGCGCAAATACGGTATAACAGAGTATTGCAATGACCGCAATTTTATTCTCTAGGGTGTTAGAAAAAAAAAAAGTATAATGTTTAATGTATAATGTTTGGGGTTCTAAGTAATTTTCTAGCAAAAAAACCTGTCTTTTAACTTGTAAACAACAAATCTCAGAAAGAGGCTTCTGACAATTCCATTGTCTGTCTGTGGTTGACTTAGGTTATATAATGTATAACTACATCACGTCTACAACGCGGGCCCTAATTCCCGGGAGGTCGTCCATGGACCTCCCAAGCAAGCGCTGTGTGTGCATCCCTGCGGGTCACGCTCTGATCACTGAGTCTATGAGACTCGGCTGATCACAGATCAGAGTAAGGGGTCGATCCCGGGCCCCTTACCACGTGATCAACTGTCAGCCAATGACTGCTGATCACGTGATGTAAACAGAAGCTCGGTAATCGGTATTTTTCCCCTCACGCTGACAGACGATCACCGGCTTCTGTCAGAGGGACATCCGTCTCTCAAACAGAAAGCCAAGGCTCTGTGCCCACCAGTGTCAGCTGCCAGTGCCCACAGTGCCACCCATCAATGCCTCATAATCAGTTCCATAGATCAATGCTGCCCATCAGTGCCCATTAGTGCTGCCTTACCAGTGCTCATTAGCGCACATCAATGAAGGAGAAAAATTACGTTTTCAAAATTTTATAACAAACTATGAAACAGTTTTGTTTGTTTTTTTTTTTCAAAATTTTCAGTCTTTTTTTGTTTTTTTTGTTTTATTTGGCAAAAAATAAAAAACCCAGCAGCAATTAAATACCACCAAAAGAAAGCTCTATCTGTGTGAAAAAAATGGGGTACACTGTAGCATGACTGCGCAATTGTTATTCAAAAAGTGACAGCGCTGAAAACTTGGCCTGGGCAGGAAGGGGGTTTAAGTGCCCAGTAAGCAAGTGGTTAATACAATTCTAAATTTAGTAATGGTATTTCCCTGTTAGTTCATAATTCATTAGAATAAGCTTTTACTACCCCAGACAATGTAGCCGATTATCTCGCTCCAGGCTGACATGTTAGCAGGATGACAGATGACCTTTCAGCTGTTTTCTTGTAGTGTATTGAGAAAGCGAAGAGACAAGCATTCAAGCAGAGAGGTAATGATAGATTACAAACGCATCCTGCATGTCATGAAGCTGGCTGGGGATGAGGGAAATTGATCAGTTATGAACAATGTTAAATCAATCACATTTTGGTGCACTTTATAGATGAAGTGTGGCATCTATTAAGTTGGTGGCTAAAATGTCATTAGATGACATTTTTCAATTTTTAAAAAATTTTTTTTTTTTTTTTTATTCCACTTTCACACTGAGGCACTTTTCAGGCGTTTTAGTGCGAGTGCTTTCACACTGGGGCGGTGCGCTTGCAGGATGGGGAAAAAAACAAGTCCTGCAAGCAGCATCTTTAGGGTGGTGCGGGAGCGATGTACACACCGCTCCTGCAATTAAATTCAATGGGCGGCACTGCTGAAGCGCCTGCAAAGTGCTTCAGCAGCGGCGCTTTGCGGGTGTTTTTAACCCTTTTTTGGCCACTAGCCGAGATTAAAAGCTCCATACTAGCGGTTAGTTTTCCCAGGGTTTTATGTTGCCTTTGTTCAGTACTCGTACCCTATATGATTGTCATACAACTGCAGCACAATAGCTGGTATTTTGAGATCATTTAATTGTGTGTAGTGAGTCACAAAAAATTTAAATCTAAGACTCGCCATACATCAAACAATTAATGGGCAGGCTGAATGTACCAAGTTGCTCAATCGATCAACTTTGGTACAACCAGCTTTACGAATTTGCTTCCAATTATTGCAAGCGGCTGCTATAGCCGCTAGCGATAACCACTGTCTTCTCCCGGTGGGGGAAGCCGTCGCCGCGGGGAGAAGACAACTGCTTGGCAGGAGGGAGTCCCCTGTCAACACTGTCTGTGTTGATGGGGAGTCATGCAAATTTCTTTCCTGCAACCAAATTTGCACCGTCTATGGGCTGCCTAAGATCCAACGATATACTGTACGTAGTTTCAACCCCAATTAAAAAAAAAAAAAAGTTGGGAAGCTGTGTAAAATCTACATAAAAACAGAATACAACAGGGACATGCATTGAGATGAGGCAGAGTCACTGTGTACTGTTAAGATAAAATATTAGTCACATGGAGAGCACATTGTTTTCAATTGGTCAGCCAATTCATGGAACTATATTGTGTTTTACAAACAGTTAATCTTGGTCTATAGTTGAATGAAAAAAAAAAACTTGACGGATCCCTGTATCAACACAAGCGATGTTGCTGCAGGGATCTCTCCCGCTGCTCATCAGAATACACAGATCAGCACCTCAGTCATTGGCCATATGTGTACCAGGCTTTAGGCGGCAGAACCTTTACCTGGCAGTACAAAGTAATATCAGGTATGTACAGAATAAAAATGGCTTGTATACATAGTCATGTCTGGTGAAAAAGTACACGCCATGACAATGAATAATCTTTTTAACATATTTATGCATAACATTAGATCTTTTGTCCGTGAATGCAAATAGCACACATCGCATTTAAGGTACTATTCATTGTCAATAGCACCTGAAATGAGGCAAGCGGGTGCCAATTTTTTTGTACAAACGCAGCAAAGTACAAGGTTAAATAACATACAAAGCTCAAAAAGGTCCCAAACCTACTTTCCCGCACAATGGGGAAAAGAAATCACCTTAAAAAAAAAAATCTGCTATTTAAAACTAAAGCAACGTTAGAGGATAACTCTACTTAATTAAATCTGCAGGTCTGAGAGGATTAAGTTCACCCTGCAATATTGTACGCCAGGTTATGGCATTGAAGAATAACTGAAGGATTAACTGAAACTGCAAGCCAGAGGCCTGAAACCGTTTCAGTTTTCAACTGCAAAACATTAGGTAGAACCACTATATTTGTTCACAATTGCAGCTTACTGGCCTTCAAGGTATGGTTAGTGTTTACATCTGCAAGCAACCTGGACACCATCAGTACACACAGGACTGCAAAGGATGTCGTGGTAGAAACCATGGCAGAATAACGTGCAATCTGATATGATGAAGTTTTCTTCTTGCTGTACGCTGCCTGCCCCTCGTGTAGGTATTAGTGATGCCCTAGAATTTTTAAGCTGGCAAGGCAACTTGCATCCTATAACTTTTCTTTTGATTTACCAATATCTCTTTAGTACAGGTCTATCTGACTAGCTATAATTGAAATGGTTGGTTTAGGTAAGCGCTTGCACTATATACAGTATGCGCATATACTGTTTCGATGGGCAAATGCAGTGTGTTTTCAGGTTAATTTAGTTGCTGATGCTCTTATAGTGTCCTGTGTACATAGCGGCTCCGCATTGAAGAAAAGCCCCATCAGTGTGAAAAACAAGGTCCTGTGTTGGTGGTGGCACTGGAAGAAAAAAAAATGCCTTTGTCGGTGACAGTGGGATGAACCAGGGGAGATGGGAGGCTGCTGGGCACTTAGGTGTATGCCATATTGAACTTGTGTATCCCATGCCTGTTTGAGGTGTGGCCTGGATTCCCTTGCTCTAGGGGCTACCCTGAGGTTTTGGGGCTTCTGTGGATTGGAGGGATAGGCATCTCTCCATGATGAGTGTCTAGGCCACGGAGGATGTAAATAGAGCAAGGGTACAGTCTGGTGACTCGCCTGTATGTTACAGTTCAGGTAGGGTTGCAGTAGCACTTTCAGCTCACTGTGGACAGTGTGATGGATGAATATTCTGCCACAGAATGGATCTTGTCTCCTGGAGGCACCTTAGTAGACTGGTGCCTGCTGTGACACGGAGGAAGGGTGGGCTGGTCAATTTTGTTGTGGCAGTGATAGAGCAGGGCTCCAAGACAGGCCTTGGGTACCGGCGTATGCATGGTCCTGCTTGCGTCCCGCGCTCACGATCCCATTGGATAGATATGATGTAGGACTTCCCATTCCCTGCTGGAGTGAGGCGACCATGTAACCAGGCAACTGTTTCCCATCCATGTTTACCAACAGGCGGCCACGCTGGGACTCATGTCATGTGAAGCACCAGTGTCATTTACTGACTTTAATTTACGATGAGGCCACCGGAGATTTTGGCTGTCAAACTGGAAAGCTGGTACCAAAACAAAATAACTGGTGTTACTAGGTGAGATTTAGAAAGTTCCTAGGTATTGCTGTAATAGAGATTGTACATCATGCACAAATTGTAACATGTGGCCATCCCTGTACAGCTTGCTAAGCAGTGTTTGCACATAATGTATGTATTTACTATTTTGCATTCACGGCTCTTACAGTTTCAGACTTCCAGTGCAATTGAAACTTGTTCTATAAATCTGCAGTACATTATGGTTATTTCAGAACAAACCTAATCCTTTCACACAGGGGAAATGTGCTGTTTAAAACTTACAAAGCCTAATTCCCTCTTGAAGCCTGGCAACAGCATACTGAGACTATTATTTCAAGCATATAAGCACTGTGCAGGATCTATAGTGTATGGAAAATGACTGCACAATGTAGCCGGCTAGAAATAACTAACTCTATAAATTCAGGCTGCAGAAACATTATATTGTTAATCAAAAGTTCTGCTAATAATGGTGCTAATGTACATTAAATGACATTTGAGTAATATTTACAATTGCAGCTGGATTAAAAGAAACATACTATATAGCAGTGGCTGCCGACCTTTCAGACCTCACAAACCACTAAACCTTGCACTTTTGAATCCCGTGGACCACTAAGGCCAGTTTCACAGTGGGGCGGTGGGTGCGTTGGCGGTAAAATGCCGCTACTTTTAGAGGCGCTATTCGGCCACTAGCGGGGCGGTTTTAACCCCCGCTAGTGGCCGAAAAAGGTTTAAAAGCTCCACTGCAGTGGTGCTTTGCCAGTGGTATAGCCGCGCTGCCCCATTGATTTCAATGGGCAGGAGCTGTGAATACACCGCTCCAAAGATGCAGCTTGCAGGAGTTTTTTTCCCGTCCTGCAAGCGCACCGCTCCAGTGTGAGACTGAAGACACAGCAGCAGCTGTTTTGCCCCAGTGTGAAAGGGGCCTAATATGAATTTTACATGCCTTATTATACACACAATGCTGCAGCTCTCTGCATCACAATGCAGCCTTACACAGACTCGTCATTGGATCTTACCTCTTTATCCAGCCATGTGCTCAAGCTCCATCCCACATTATGTGATCAGCGCTGCCATTGGAAGTCCCCTCCTTCTTTACCTCCTGCTCCCGGCACCTCCCTCTGAGTTCACAGGAGCCTGGAACTACAGAGAAGGCATCAGTATTGACTGTCCGCGAGCATTAAGAACAACACTGGAAACCACTTTGGGCGGTATGCATTTGCCACAATGTTAATTTGCAGCAGAACCCCTGGGGCCCACCAAAATTTTCTCGTGGACCATCAGTGGTCCACGGGCCACTGTTTGGCAATCGCTGCTCTAGACCACATCAGGGGGAGCACTGATGAACATAAAAACTTGAAGATACATAGTGGACTTGCACAAATTACCATTGGTCAGGGCAAAAAGTTATTTTTCTTTTGCCAGATAAAAATGAAATACTGTATATATTGTTTTTCTTTTTTTTTAGCTAGCAGCTAACAGGGCTTATGCATACAAGACGTTTTTACAGCTGCTGTTAGGGGCATCAGAATACATATCGGCCTAAACCGAGGGAAAAAAAAGGGTTTTTTTTTAATATATTTTTTGGGGATATTTATTATAGCAAAAAGTAAAAAATAATGTGTTTATTTGAAAATTGTCGCTCTTTTTTTTGTTTATAGCGCAAAAAATAAAAACCACAGAGGTGATCAAATACCACCTAAAGAAAGCTCTATTTATAGGGAAAAAAAGGATGTCAATTTTGTTTCAGAGGCACGTTGCATGACCGCACAATTGTCAGTTAAAGCGACGCAATGCGGAATTGCAAAGAACGCTCTGGTCTTTGGCCAGCCAAATGGTCCGGGGCTTAATTGGTAAAATACCTGTAATGTACATTACCCAGAGAGGATAATCTTTTAAATGAAATAAACTGCATCAACTTGCTTCAAGCTGTTTTTGCATTTCCGTTGACTTGGAAGCAGTTCTGATGTGAACTAAGGCCCGTCCATCTAAAAGTGATGTTTTAGGTATCATTCAGCCAAAGGTTTTTCTCTCTATTGCCTGTTGCGTAACGCAGGAAGTCTTCAACCTTCATGTTTTACTTCTGTCTACAGGAGGATTGGACCCTGACAAACAAAAAATTGTAGGCCACCCCAGGGTATAATCATACCCCCCCCCCAATGTTTTCAGTTGGGAACAAGGGACACCTATTAGCAAAAGTATGTAGGCATAGGACACTCCCCCTTAACCACTTGACATCCGCGCTATAGCCGAATGATGGCTACAGCGTGGACCTGAATTTCCGGGAGGCCGTCATCTGATGGCCTCCCCTGTGTACGCGCTGTGATCACCGAGTCACTGAGAGTGATTAACAGCAGGGTTCAAGCTTGCAGGATAGCTGGAGGAACCCTAGAAGTGTGTAGTAATTGCTAGACTATTCCTCAACCCTTAGAGTGCACCAGATTGTATGTAAGATTTGTATCTGCCTGTGTGTGGTCAGCTAGCTGGATTGGAGTGGAGTCTCCCTCTAGTGGTGGCCAAAGGTAGTGCAGGCTGTGAAAGTATCACAGCCAGTCTTACATGCACAGTATAAGTTCCCCCTTAATTCCTTAGTTCCTCATATACCCCAGTCGCGGTTAGTTGGCGTGGGAATTCGTGACACTGTGATAGTTGTTTTTGTTCTTTTCACGCTGACAGCGCGTGGAGAAAAAAAAAAGCCGACCAGCGGCTTATCAGCAAGGGACATTGGTCCCGCAGAGGAAGAGGCAATTCTGCCTCATATGTGCCACCAGTACCCCCTGCCAGTGCCACCTGCCAGTGCCACCTGCCATTGCCACCTGACAGTGCCACCTATCAATGCCCATGAGTGCCACCTATCAATGGCCACCAGTGGTGCCAATCGGTGCCACCTAGAAGTGCCGCCTCATCAGCGTACATCAATGAAGGAGAAACATTACCTTTTTTAAAATTTTATAACAAAATATAAAAAAAAATTTTTTTTTTTTTAAATTCGGTCTTTTTACATTTTTTTAACAAAAAATAAAAACTGCAAAGGTGATCAAATACCACCAAAATAAATCTCTATTTGTGGGAAAAAATGATAAAAATTTCATTTGGGTACAGTGTTGTATGACCGCGCAATTGTCATTCAAAGTGCGTCAGCGCTGAAAATTGTTCTGGATAGGAGGGGGGTTTAAGTGCCCAGTAAGCAAGTGGTTAAAATAATTCTAAAAAAATGATTAGTTAAACCCACAAGTGCTTTTTTTCACTGCTACTATTCCTTTATACTGACTTTTAACGTTTACAAATGTAAAATTTGCGAAAACTGGGAAACACTCAAAAAGATAAAAAGTGCATTTTATATACAACTAAATAGATCAGATCAAAATGAGGGACAAATGAGGAGGACAGAGGGACTTTGTTCCAAATCAGGGACAGTTGGGAGCTATGGGGGGGTTGGCTTTGCACAGAGTGGCCTGATCCTCCCCCTCTTCTGAGGTCCCTCATGGCGCTCCTGGCTCCTCTTTTCGAGTTCCCCATTGAAGGGCCGCTCTCCCTCGGGGCACTCGTGTGGGTGCACTCCCATATCCTGCTGCCATTGGCTCCGGTGTCTGGCTGTGATACTTTCACAGCCTGCACCGGAGCCAATGGCTGCGCTGCTATCAATCTATCCAGTCAGGACCCAAGACACCGGCTGGAGCTGGTGTGCTCGTCCCCGTCGCTGGAAAGACCCGGATCAGGTAAGTAAAAGGGGGGGGGGGGCCTCTGAGGGGCAGCTGCATCACAGGAGGTTTTTCACCTTAATGCATAGAATGCATTAAGGTGAAAAACCTCAAGGGTTTACAACCCCTTTAATGAAATGCCACTATGTGATATTTTAATAAAGTTCTTTAATTTCCACCCGACCAACGTACATAGATGACCAGGTGGGTGCGCCCTAGTTCCGGGAGGATGTATCTTTAGGTCCTCCACGAACTACACCATGCGTGTGCCCCCTGGGGGCCACACTGGACACAGCCGATTACTGATCGCGTTACCCGGCCACTCAGTGGCCCTGGTACCGTGTGATCACTGTGACCAACCACAGTTACAATGGTAAGTTAACCACTTAATGACCGAGCCTCTTTTTGAGATTTGGTGTTTACAAGTTAAAATATTTTTTTTTTTTTTGCTTGAAAATTACTTAGAATCTCCAAACTTTATATATATTTGTTTTTTTTTCTCTAACACCCTAGAGAGTAAAATGGCCGTCGTTGCAATACTTTCTGTCACACCGTATTTGCGCAGCGGTCTTACAAGGGCACTTTTTTTTGGAAGAAATACACTTTTTCCAATTAAAAAAAAAAGTTAGCCCAATTTTTTTTTATATCGTGAAAGATGATGTTACGCCGAGTAAATTGATACCCAACATGTCACGCTTCAAAATTGCACCCACTCGTGGAATGGCGACAAACTTTTACCCCTAAAAATCTCCATGGACGATGTTTAAAAAATTCTACAGGTTGCATGTTTTGAGTTACAGAGAAGGTCTAAGAATAGAAGCTAGAATTACTGCTCTCGCTCTAACGATCGCGGCGATACCTCACATGTGTGGTTTGAACACAGTTTTCATATGCGGGCGCTACTTGCGTATGCACGGCAGGACAGGGCACGTTAAAATTTTTTTTTTTTTTCTTTATTTTACTTTTTATTTTTACACTGTTCTTTAAAAAAAAAAAAAATGTAAACATCCCTTGTAATAGAAAAAAGCGTGACAGGAAACTTAAAGGGGTTGTAAAGGTTCACGTTTTTTCACCTTAATGCATCCTATGCATTAAGGTGAAAAAACCTCTGACGATACCAGCCCCAGCCCCCCCATTTTACTTACCTGAGCCCGTTCACCTGCTGCGCTTGCCCCCGATTTCCTCTTCGCCACTCAGCCTGGCCGTTGATTGGCTAGAGTGGATGGATTGAAAGCAGCGCAGCCATTGGCTCTCGCTGCTGTCAATCACATCCAATGACGCGGTCGCCGGGGAGCGGGGCCGAGTGATGCAGTCAGTGGCTATAGCCGCCGGCTGTATCACTGGAGCGGGCCTGCAAGAACTAAACACCATGCGAGAGAGCTCACATGAGGGTGTTTAGTTCTTGCAGGGAGGAGCTGAGACAGCCACCGAGGAACCCCAGAAGACCAGGTTCGGGGCCACCCTGTGCAAAACAAGCTGCACAATGGAGGTAAGTATAATATGTTTGTTATTAAAAAAAAAAAAAAATTACTTTTACAACCCCTTTAAATATGAGATCTGGTGTCAAAAAGACCTCCGATCTCATATTTAAACTAAAATGCAATAAAAAAAATAAAAAATAAATGTCATTTGAAAAAAAAAAAAAGAAGTAAAAAAGTCCCATTTAAGAGCTTATGGGTGGAAGTGACGTTTTGACATTGCTTCCGCCCTGCAATGGTATGGAGCTGGGTGGGGGCCATCTTCCCCTCACTCGTCTCCGTACCACAGGGAGAAGGATCCAATCACCTCTGCCACTGCCGGCACCAGAGCGCGGCGGGAGGGCCCTCTCCCGCCACCGATAAAAGTGATCTTGCTGCGAATCCACCGCATAGACAACTTTTATCTGAAACCGGACCACTCACTGAAGAAAATTATAACAGGTTTTATGGCAGCAGTGCCATAACAACGTTGTTCCTCTTCAAAGTGCTGACGTGTATCTTCCTGAGCCGGTCCAGAAGTGGAAACATAAGCAAGGCTGTCATTCATGACATTCAGTGAGCACATGGTACCAGGAACAGTCATAGGCTCTGTACCATGTGATTGCTGTGACCAATCACAGCATTACATTAGTAAATAAGGTTTCATGAATGAAACCACTGCATGGTGTTAGAGATTGCTTATTACAGTGACCAGAAGAAAGTTCAATTTGTCTCAAAAAGTACGTTTCATTTGGGTACAGCGTTGCATGCCTGAGTAATTGTCATTCAAAGTATGAGACCACTGAAATCTGAAAAGTGGCCTGGGCAGGAAGGCGGTGAAATTGTCCGGTATTGCGGTGGTTAAGAAAAAAAAGTGTACAGTGTGATTTGCTGAGATTGGCACTGCAGTCACCCCACAGCAACCCACCGCACCCAGTGTTGTAATGTAACAAGTGGTGTGAATCGACCCTAAGGGTAGGTTCACATCGCAAAGCACACGTCAGCCCGTGTCTGACATTCGCTGTGCATTGTGTGAGTGCTGTGATTGTGTGTTTTTGTGTTTGTCGCAGTGAGGTTTTTTGCTACTTTTTTTGATAAGCGGCACAATACGTGTGTTGCAACTTAGTGTGAACTGACACAATAGAGACTGAGGCTTTCTGCCTTGTCCATGCATTGACTAGTGCAACCCTACCCATTTGTTGTGAACAAGCCCCTATACCTATCTATGGGGACACAGGCAGGCTGTGATCTATCCACTCCATGTTCATGGATCAGAGTCCTTCCTTGTCATATCTGTGGACAGGTCTACCTGCCTGTTTATATATAGACATCTGCAAAGTACAGGGTTAGATACAACTACATAGAAGCCTTTGCAGGGACAGTGTCAGGCCAGCCTGTGGGGGTGTGCTAATAAAATGTGGGGGTGGTTGTATAATGCAGTGGGTGCTGGCGATTCCCTCGGTCACCGCTAGCCTGCAGTGTTGAGTCCCCGAGGCTGATCCCTCGCCTCTGACGTCACCAAGTGTCCCTGCAAGGAGGCAGCCCTGATCAGACATGGCAGCGTCCCGGGCTGAGCCGTGATCTTTCCATCTCTCCGCCGATCCCCGACTCGTCTGTGCTGCGGGATCGTCCATGGAAGAGGCGGCGGACCCCTACCTCCCCTACGATGGGGGTGGAGATGACATACCACTGCGGGAGCTCCATAAGAGAGGTACGTTCTGTGATCACAGGCTGATCGCTTCTGTTTCTGCTACCGAGGTGTGAAAATGGCGATCCTCCCCTGGCTGTGTTCAGTCGGATGTGGGAGGATGATCCCCGGCTCTGTTATGTATGGGGGAAGCCGGCTCCATCTCCTGGTAGAGGGACACAGCACAGATCGCCGGTACATATCACCTATTCACACTGATCCCTATCACAGATCCCTCCTCCTCTGTAGTCCCGGCCTCTACATTGTGTAGTGTGGATGACAGGGACAGGCCTTCTGGAGGGATCACATGACCTGCCGTCAGTGTACATTGTACTGCATTCACCTACACCATGCTCTGCTACAAAATTCGGCAATTCTGCCATTCCTCTCCTACAAGTAAAGATCAGTTTTGTTTTTTTTTTTTTTTTGCTAGAAAATGAATCAGAACCCCCATACATACATTTTTTTTTTTTTTGTAGCAGAGACCCTAGGGATAGAAATGGCGGTCGTTGCAATTTTTTATGTCGCATGGTATTTGTGCAGCAATTTTTCAAAAGCAATTAAAAAAATAATAATAAATTAATGAATTAGAAACAAAACACAATATTTACCCCAATTATTTTGTATGATGTGGAATATCATGTTACACCGAGTAAATAGATTATAGATACCCAACATGTCACACTTTAAAATTGCGCTCATGGAATGGCGACAAACTTCGGTACTTAAAAATCGTCATAGGTGACACTTTAACATTTTTTTTTACAGGCTACCAGCTTAGACTTACAGAGAAGGTCTTGTGCTAGAATTATTGCTCTCACGGTAATACCTCATACCATACATATGCGGGTACTACCTACGTATGCGCTAGCTTCTGCGTGCGAGCACGAGGGGCAGGGGCACTTTTTTTAATATTGTTTATTGTATTTTATTTCGTCCCTTTTATTTATTTATTTTATTCATTTTTGATCACTTTTATTTCTATTACAAGAAATGTAAACATCCCTTGTAATAGAAATAAGGCATGATAGGTCCTCCTTTATGGAGACATCTAGGGTCAATGAGACCCCAGATAATTCCTCTACCCTGGAAAGCATGAGATAATAAATAAAAAAAAAACCTGATCTCTGCTTTCCAGGTAAAAAACTGTTCATATCTGCCAGTGCCAGAAATGACATCATAACGCCACTTCCTGCCTCCATCCAGTC
Source organism: Aquarana catesbeiana (assembly GCF_042186555.1). Classification (NCBI taxonomy): domain Eukaryota; kingdom Metazoa; phylum Chordata; class Amphibia; order Anura; family Ranidae; genus Aquarana; species Aquarana catesbeiana. The sequence goes on from NC_133324.1 coordinate 768,334,747, forward strand.
CCTGGCCAGCTCTATGGTGATCCGCTGCTGCCGGATTGTTAATCCAGCCTCCCAGTTGCACGGAAGAGACCAGAAAGGCACTTGAAGGATGGCTTTTACATAACTGGGAATCGCCGGCTGAAAACACCACTTCAACCCAAGGACGTCATACGGCCGCAAAGTGGTTAAAGCAGAACTGAACCCTTCTATCTTTTTTTTTTTTTTTAGCCCAGAAAGCTGCCATTTTAGCCTCTGTTGATCTTTAATGTGGTTGGTAAACCCTTACATATAATCAGTGAAGTGAATATCCCCTCAGTTGATGCACAAAGATAAAAAAAACCCTCCTACATAAGTTGTATCTGTCTATCTGCAGTCTTCTCTTCTCTACATCCATTCAAAGTCCAGAATTTATAAAGCTTGGATGAAGGGACACACCCCCTTCACACAGGAACAGAGCTTGGTGTTCTTAATTGAAGCAAGTACACACTATAGAGAGATATGCTTTATTCATATTTCATGTCTGAGGTTTACAAACACTTTAAAGTGGAACTTTACCCATACCAACTTAAAGCGGGGTTCCACCCAAATTTTGAACAATATCTGTATGTATTCTCTTCCTTGCCTAGATGCTGACATGCCGTTTAAAAAAATTTAAATCGCTGTAATTACCTTTTATTTTTCTATTCTTGTTTGCACTTCCTGGTTCTCCTCCCGTGGGAGTAGGCGTGTTTCTAGCTTCTCCCAGACTCCGCACAGAATCCTGGGAAGCCTGAGACTAGCTCCCAGGATGCCACTGAGCATGTGCGGGAACGAGCAGTGAATGCTGGGAGCACAGCATTCACCACATCCAGGAAATAAATGCTTGTGGGCTTCAAATGCCCACAATGAAGATGGAAACCGCCTGCAGTGAATAATATAAGTTATTCTTTCCGACGAAATCTGACACAGGCGGACATATTACACACAATATGTGAGTATGTACTGCTGAGAAGAAAAGTTTGTGAATGGACTCAAAAAAAAAAAAAAAAAAAAAAAACTATAGATAGGTGGACCCCCGCTTTAAAGTGGTTTTAAACCCTTTACAACCACTTTTTACTACAGGTAAGCCTATAATAAGGCTTACTTGTAGCTACCATGGACATAGTTCAGGAGATATCCCCTATATCAGCATGTGCCAACGTCATCGGCACATGCGCACCGAAGCAACGGCTTGTTCGTGCCGTTGCTTCAGCTAACGTGCTGCTACCGGCGGCTCCCGTGCACATGCGCGGGAGTAATGTCAACCTTGCTCTGGCCAATCACAGCGCCGGGGGCCCGCGATACCCAGAAGTAACCCTGGGAAACATGATGCTGGCCAAAGCGGTGTTCAGGGACCGCTGCAGGGGCTTCGATCTAAGGTAAGTATATCATAATGAACTAGTATGCTTTGCATACTAGCTTATTATGGCTTTGTCTTGCAGGTTTTTTTTTTTATTTCTCCCCATGGGTTTACAACTTCTTTAAGCAAGGAACATTCATTCCACATTAATAAATATGCTACCAATATTGGTGTGCGCTGTAAATTGCCTCCAGCGTTGCTCCTGTTTCTTCTTGCTGGAGGCTGCCATTTTGCAGAAGCCCAGAGCCCCTGAGCAGCAGTAAATCAGAAATCGGAACTAATCCCTTAGATTTAACAGTTTCCAAAAAGGTACACTCTTGGAATGCCAACTGTCACATTTGTTTGTCCCCTCAACCAAACTGTCAAACCGTCAAATGGCTGGTGCCGTAACTGATCACATGTGCAGCACCATGGCAGTTGCAGATCAAACAGTAGCAGCGTCCTTGGCTGTAAAGGATAGGAGGGTTTTATTCCGCTTTAAGGCTGTCGTCAGATCGGCCTCTACAAACTCAGCAGTGCCTAAAAATGGGGAGCAACTGAGCGTGGGCAGGGGGAGACAGTATATTACTGGATTTGAAACAGTATAGACACTTATTTTTAATTTTTCATAGCTATACCCTACAAAAGGGGCCAACCTGGAGTGATTTTCTGTCTAAAGTTCCACTTTAAATTCCATGGTGTTGCACATGTGATCAGTTATGACACCAGCCGTTTGGTTGTGCTTTCAATGCATGCTGGGAATGTAACTTGTGAAACCACTAAATTGATACGTTTAGTTCCTCTTTAGGACTGGTTGACACTAGTCACTGCACTGCAGAGTAATCTGGCTGAGCTCAGCACAGTGAAGATGCACTGAGCTCGGCCGATTGCACCTTTTCCTTTTGTTAAAACAAAAACCATTGAGAGGTCACAGACATCTCATTAAGTTTAGTTGCCGGTCGGCAGTAGATTGCCTCTAACCTTGCTCCGGTGATAAGAAGTACAGCATGTAGTACTTTTTCATCAGCACACCTTGACCACACACAACTGCAATGCAGTGGTGTGAACCAGGCACAGGGGAAAGGAGGCATTTTGCCTTGTCCATGCGTTGCGGCTGCGTTGGAATAGCCAACCAATGCAGTCCCACTGCACCTTGTGTGAACCAGCCTTTACCCAAACGTACTAATCCTAACGGGTCCAAAGTTTTAAACCACTTCAAAACGGGCCATAGTAAAAAAACGTCCTTGCTTTGAGTGTGAATATCTGAATGATGCCTGTAGCTACAGACATCATTCAGATATCATTGTTTCCAGCTGGCGATTCTGTGCACGATAAGAACAATCATAGCGGCAGTTCCACCGCTTGATCGTTCTTATAGGCGACGGGAGTGGCCGCCCCCCCTGCCGCCGCAGGTGCTTCTCCGTTCTCTCCCGTGCCTTTGGAGGCCCGGAGAAAGAATTGCCCAGTGCCGGATGACGACAATAGATTTCCTAACGTCATAACGTCACGCCCAGAATCCCAGATGTCAACAAAGCCGTGATCGCGGCTGTCGGCATGAAGATCGGTGAAATTTTTTTTTCACGATCTGATGCTTTCCAGCCTGGAGGAGAGATGCGGGGTCTGATTGACCCCGCATCTCTTCATAAAGAGGGCCTGTCACATAGATTCCTATTACAAGGGATGTTTACATTCCTTGTAATAGGAATAAAAGTGATCAAAAAAATAAAAATGTAAAAAAAAAAAATTAAGTAGAATAAAAAAAAAAATTAATAGGAAAAGTTTTTTAAAATGCCCCTGTCCCCGGTAACTTGCGCTCAGAAACAAACACACACGCAAGTCCCGCCCACATATGTAAACGCCGTTCAAACCACACATGTGAGGTATTGCCACGTGCGTTAGAGCGTGTGCAACAATTCTAGCACTAGACCTCCTCTGTAACTATAAACTGGTAACCTGTAAAAATTTTCAAAGCGTCACCTTTGGAGATTTTTAAGTACCGAAGTTTGACGCCATTCCATGAGCGTGCGCAATTTTAAAGCATGACATGTTATGTATTTATTCTGCGTAACATCATCTTTCACATTATACAAAAAAATTGGGATAACTTTACTGTTTTTTGTTATTTTTTAATTCATGATTTTAATTCCAAAAAAAAAGGCGTTTGAAAAATTATTGCACAAATACTGTACAAGATATAAAGTCGCAATGACCGCCATTTTATTCCCTAGGATGTCTGCAAAAAAAACATATAATGTTTAGGGGTTTTGAGTAATTTTCTAGCAAAAAATGATGATTTTTACATGTAGGAGAGAAGTGCCAGAATAGGCCCGGTATTGAAGTGGTTAATAAGCGATCACATCGGTACAGCAGATAGCAATGTTTCGGAGCCACGCAGGACCCCTTCATCAGGCATGTGACAAATTGTGATATAGAACAAAGATATTTAAAGAACCATCCACCAATCGGTGAGCAAGAAATGGCCTTAGCCCTGCCCCTGACGTCACATTCCCACCATCTAAATGGACCTTTTTAAATTAAGGCTATAACAGAAAAACACCTTTATGTCAAAAGACATCAAAATAGCAATCAGGATATACATGCGGCATCTAACCTCATAGATGCATCCAGTGGTCACATACTGGTTACAAAACAAATGCACTTTGTGTAAAACCAGAGGCGTTTGAATAGGAACCACTGCAGATGTTTGGGAAGCTGCTCACGTCATAATGGTTCATTTGGGTTGCTAAGCAGAAGTGGAGGCTTGTCACCAGCCCTTACCCAAAACATCACATTTCACCACAGTATGATGCAACCCTCTGCCATGCATAGCATTCTCTGAAGTGTTATTTGGCACACTTCAATTAAGTAAAAAAAGAATTATAAAACTAAGTGCCCGTTCACACGTGTGGTGACTGGTGTTTTTCTGCATCTGATAATCAACAATGATAAGCTCAGGTTTATTCATACATCTCTTTTGTCCAAACATGCCTGAGCTCATCTCAGATCTTCCAAACCCACTTGAGTTATCCCGCTGGGAAGCGGTCAAAGCCAAGAGCCAATCATTAGCATATGTGTGACTGCGGGGTAGGAAATCAGCTTTGACAAATTCCTGGCAGAATAGCTCAAGGGGGTTCGTCTGTGCTCCTTCCAGGAAGTATTTGATCCTCTGCTGATTTTGTACGTTTTCCCACTGACAAAGAAATGATCGGTCTATAATTTTATGGTAGGTTTATTTTAACAGTGAGAGACAGAACAACATAAAATATCCAGAAAAATGCAAATCAAAAAAGTTTTATAAATTGATTTGCCTTTTAATTAGTGAAATAAGTATTTGATCCCCTATCAGTCAGCAACATTTCTGGCTCCCAGGTGTCTTCTATATGGGTAACAAGCTGAGATTAGGAGCACTCTCTTAAAGGGAGTGCTCCTCTTGTTACCTGTATAAAAGACACCTGTCCACAGAAGCAATTGATCAGATTCCAATCTCTCCACCATGGACAAGACCAAAGAGCTGTCCAAGGATGTCAGGGACAAGATTGTAGACCTACACAAGGCTGGAATGGGCTACAAGACCTTCGCCAAGCAGCTTGGTGAGGGGGTGACAACAGCGATTATTCGCAAATGGAAGAAACACAAAATGACTGTCAAGCTCCCTTGGTTTGGGGCTAGATGAATGATCTCACTTCATGGAGTTTTGATGATCATGAGAACGGTGAGGAATCAGCCCAGAACTACGCGGGAGAATCTTGTCAATGATCTCAAGGCAGCTGGGACCATAGTCACCAAGAAAACAACTGGTAATACACTATGCCGCGAGGGACTGAAATGCTGCAGCGCCCGCAAGGTCCCCCTCCTCAAGAAAGCACATGTACATTCCCGTCTGAAGTTTGCTAATGAACATCTTAATGATTCAGAGAAGAACTGGGTGTAAGTGTTGTGGTCAGATGAGAAAAATCAACTCAACTCGCCGTGCTTGCTGCTTATGACCCCAAGAACACCATCCCCACCGTCAAACATGGAGGTGAAAACTTTATGCCTTTTGGAGGTATTTTTCTGCTAAGAGGACAGGACACATTCATTGCATCAAAGGGACGATGGACAGGGCCATGTACTGTCAAATCTTGGATGAGAACCTCCTTCCATTGCCAGGGCATTGAAAATGGGTCGTGGATGTGTATTCCAGCATGAAAATGACCCAAAACACACGGCCAAGGCAACAAAGGAGTGGCTAAAGAAGCACATTTAGGTCCTGGAGTAGCCTAGCCAGGCTTCAGACGTTCATCCCATAGAAAATATGTGGAGGGAGTTGAAGGTCTGAGTTGCTAAATGTCAGCCTTGAAACCTTAATGACTTGGAGAGGATTTGCAAAGAGGAGTGGAACAAAATCCCTCCTGAGATGTGTGCAAAGCTGGTGGCCAACGACAAGAAACGTGTGACCTCTGTCATTGCCAACAAGGGTTTTGCCACCAAGTCTAAGTCACATTTTGAGAAGGGGTCAAATACTTATTTCAGTCATTAAAATGCAAATCAATTTATAACTTTTTTTTTTTTTTAATGTGTTTTTCTGGATATTTTTGTGCTTATTCTGTCTCACTGTTAAAATAAACCTACCATTAAAATTATTGATCATTTCTTTGTCGGTGGGCAAACCTACAAAATCAGCAGAGGATCAAATACTTTTTTCTCTCACTGTATAGAAAACAATGTGTGCAGTGTGGAAAAATGTGGACATGCTGAATAGAAAATCTGTTTTCTATAGATGTTGTCTGCTGCATTGGTGTATGTTCCAGTGTCGCCCATTTCAGTCTGGTGAATAGGATCCTTTCGAGTGGCAATAGAACACATGTAAAAACTTGGCAATGTGGATCATTGTGTGAATAATGCCTGGTACACACTGAGTTTTTATTTTCGTTCAGCCCAAAAAAAATAAAAAAAAGAAAGAAACCGAGGAGCTCTGGAGGGAAGTGATTTATGCTGATATCAACGGAACAAAGCAGCAGACAGAAATAACACTTGGAGGAACTGCAGTCTGCTCACATAATTTGTAATAAAAACATCTTTGCCATCCTGAAGCTTCCCTCCAACCTCTTTGCATATTATTTTATATATACTGTGATTATGTACTTGCCATATATGCTGCAGAAATCTCCCTTCATGGAGTCTGGCTGCAACCAGTTTAACTGTGGGCAGCTGAAGCTGCTACCTGTTCACTTCCTGGATTTACACAGACACACAGAGGCACACCTCCAGCTCTGCAGCTCTCATTGGCCCTCTTATGACTCCTCATCCCCCCTCCCTTCTTGGCAGACTCTGTGAGAGCGAGAGCTGTGCATGATGTCAGAAGCCTAGGCTTTTTACCAGACAAACAGGAAGTGCGCTGTAAAGCGTATTTACTGGCTGAAATTTTTTTTTTTTTACTATCCGAAGTTATAACAACAAGGGCAGAAGATTTAATAGATGGAAAGTTGAAAACAATAACTGAAGTTCCGCTTTAATCTTCGTCAATGAAATTAGCCCTGCCTGTATGCTCTACAGAAAACATGCAGTGGCAAAATTCTATATATGTATAGATTGTTTCCCTTTAAATTCAGCATAAGGACTTTTGTGTGAAAATCACCTTTGCTCCTGTAGACCCCATTTTTCAAAGGATGTAAAAAAAGGACTGTCTGTGTTGCTCCGTACTGCCAGTATGTGAATGACATGGCTGCCATAACTCGAGATGCATCAATACTGTAAACCGAGGAAAGAACATTTTTTTAAGTCATTTTCCTTTTAGATGCATACATCATTAGGTATATTTGTCTCGAATTCTGTGTTCAAATCTTAAAAAAACAAATGACATAATCAGGGTTAGGTTTTATTGTTGGCTTGCAGATACTGAGTTGCCAGCGTGGAAACTGTAGCAGCTGCCAGCAGTTGTCAGGCACAGAGGTGGTGACGCAGCAGTAAAATGCAGGTGTTAAGGGACATCGGTCGGGGTGACTCATCCTCATATCAGTTGTGGGTCAAACACCAGCCAAGATTTGCTGAGAACTCTTTGAAATCTGATTTTCACTCAACTTTTCATCTCAATGGGGGTAGAATAACACCCTATTGATTTTAGCTCAGCAGAGGATATTTACACAAAGACTTTCTGTTATCAATGTTCTCCATATAAAAGCTGACTGTGTGACTTTAAAGTAGAACTATAGGCAAAACTTTTTTTTATTTTGAAGAGTAAGGGAGAGTTATAACTCCTGTCAGATTATTATTATTATTATTATTATTTTTTTTTTTTGGCATCTGTGTTCCATTGTGGAGATTTGCCTTCACTTCCTGTTCCTTGGCCAAACAGGAAGTGAGAGTAAATCCCTGCAAATTAAGGTAATTCCTTATGGACCCCCAGGTCACCAGAACTATCCCGAGTGGAACATTTTTCTTCTATTCCTCAAACCAGAAATAATGCAATTTCTATTTCTCTAACCATAGGCAAAAATACCCTAGTAGACTACAAAGGACTCCATTAGAAGGTTATTTTTGCACCATCAGAGATGGTGTATGTGTAAAAGATTAAACTAAACCTGAAGTGGTACCTCTAGTTGCCTCCGTGTGAGCTCTGTTATCAGTTCTGTACTCCAAATCCATCACAGATGATGTGCATATACCATGATCTGCATAAGTATTCCCCTAGCGTGGACTTTTTTATATTCTGCAATATTGAAACATAGAATTTAAATGGGATTCAATTAGGATTTTTTAGCATTTCAACAACATACTTAACGGGGAACTGAACTTAGAGTGAAGATTTGCTACAGAACATTAAAGTGATACTAAGACCCCTTTCACACTGGGGCGTTTTTCAGGCGCTTTAGCGTTAAAAAAAGCACCTGTAAAGCGCTTGAAAGAAGTCTCATCTGCAATACCAATGTGAAAGCCCCAGTGCTTTCACACTGAGACCCCTTTCACACTGGGGCGTTTTTCAGGCGCTTTAGCGTTAAAAAAAGCCCCTGTAAAATGCCTGAAAGAAGCCTCATCTGCAATCCCAATGTAAAAACCTGAGTGCTTTCACACTGGGGCGCTGCGCTGGCAGGGCGTCAAAAAAAGTCCTGCAAGCAGCTTCTTTGCAGCGCTTTCCTGTTTTTGCCACCGGGCTGGGTGTGCCGATCGCCTGAGCCCTTTCACACTGCCAGTGCCCAAAATATGCCTGAAAAACGCCCCAGTGTGAAAGGGGTCTTAAATGGCGTTTTTTGACCGCTGGCAGTGTGAATGGGCTCGGGCTTTTACATCGGGATTGCAGATGAGGCTTCTTTCAGGCGCTTTACGGGCGCTTTTTTTTTTTTTTTAACGCTAAAGCACCTAAAAAAACACCCCAGTGTGAAAGGAGTCTAAAGTCTTGTGTTTTTTTATTTGTTTTTTTTTTCTTTAAGAATAACAAACCTGTTCTGCTTACCTGCTCTGTGAAATGGTTGTGCACAGAGCAGCCCAGATGCTCCTCTTCTCGGGTCCCTCTAAGGCACTTCTGGCCCCTCCCTAATGTCAAGTGCTCTCACAGTAAGCGGCTTGCTATGGGGGCACCTGAGCCGAGCCGCAGCTCTGTGTATCCATTCAGACACAGAGCCGTGGTTCGGCCCCGCCCCCTCTCTTTCCTGTTTAGCTAACTGACTTTGACAGCAGCGGGAGCCAATGGCGCTGCTGCTGCGTCTTAGCCAATCAGGAGGGAGAGGGGGAGAACGTCCACTGCGATCGCCTAGGCCAGGGGTGTCCAAACTACGGCCCTCCAGCTGTTGCGGAACTACACTTCCCATGAGGCATTGTAAAACTCTGACATTCACAGACATGACTAGGCATGATGGGAGTTGTAGTTCCTTAACAACTTGAGGGCCATAGTTTGGACACCACTGGCCTAGGCAGTCAGAGCGGAAGAGGGAGCAGGTACCTGCTAAAACTAGGTACCTACACCCCCCCAAAAAAAAGCCTCTAAAAGTGGGAGAGGACAGGGAAAGAAAGTATTAGAGTAGAACTTACCTTTTAGGGTGAAGTTCGGCTTTAGGTACTGCTGCTTCAGATTTGGAGTGATATTTTAGTCATATCACTTCTTTGCTGCTCACTGCTCTCCTTGCTGGAGGCTCTGACATAAGGAATCAAAATCCTGCCACTACCAAGATAGCCACCTCCACCCTCGGACATGCTGTATAACCAGGCATTCTAAGTCAGTAATGAGAATGAGCTTAGGCTTGTTAGAATATTAGTTCAAATCTGCCTGAGCTATCTTGCCAGGAAGCTGTCACTGTGGACCGCCAGTCGCAAGTGGCCAGGGCATTTCCAGCCCCGTAGCCATCCTAACACAAGGGGTGTGTGTACGTGCAGGTGTGGGGCCAATGCCTTGGCCGATTTATGATTGGCAGTCTGCAGTGACAGCTGCCTGGTGGGATAGCTAAGGTGGGTTTGGAGTAGTAACATGCCTGAGAATGTCACTTATCATTAATGGTAAAAGATCCCCTGCAAGGAGGGCCACAGGCTATACTGGTGACTAGTTCTATGCTCCATCTCTACCTTATTTGGGCAATGCTTCCAGAGTTTTTAGTTCCTCTTTAAATCGGTAGTAAACCGAAAAAAATAAAATGGTCCTCCCTGTAGGATCGGATATGCACCGCATACTAGCCCATAATGACACTTGCCTAAAAAAACAGATCCCTCCAGCAACACGATTTCACCGCTGACAGGGATTCCATCTTCACCCGGTCTTTTTTCTGGGTTTGTGGGCTCTGGTCATTTGAATAGCTGAGCCGCGATGACGTCACTCCTGCACATGCGAGTGGGATTCAAGGCTGTCTCACGGCTCTCTCAAAGAACAGCATTCTTTCCATTGAGAGATTTACTGTACCTACAGGTAAGCCTTATTACAGGCTTACCTCTAGGTTCAAGAAAAAAAACGGAGTTTACTACCGCTTTAAAGCCCAACCATGGGAAGCCGCTCGAGCTGCATTATTCTTCTGTAACCTAGAGCTCTCCGCTGCACTATTTTGCCACAAGATATCTTCCATTCTTAAGGTTGAATGACACCCGTATATTTTTCTTTTTCAGGCATTAAATATAGTTCAGAATGCTGCTGTTCATGATTTTAAAACTTGTTGCTCTAGTTTTAGTTTTAAGTAACATTTTCTTTGAGTTATTTTTGGTGTCTGCTATAAAGAATCTGTCCCTTACCCTATTCAAGTCAAACTGACAGGTTCTTTTGTGCAGGGCTGCATTCCTCTGCCACTTCATTCCTCTGTGGGAGCCCTAGGAAATACCCAGAGCTTCCAGGTATGTGGGAATGTCTGATCTCCCCTTCCTACCTTGATGCAATGCATGGGTCTGTGCAACCGGTCACCGTTAGGCGGAGGAGGTACCTTCGCTTACACAGGACCATTGCTCTGAGAGAGCAGCAGAAAAGTATCGATGAGCATGGCGCGTTAACCTTTCAAGAAAACCACTTTACTAGGAAAGCTAAAAGCCCCCTCCACATGCCTAATGGTCAGAAGACACCTGCTACTACTAATTAGAAGTCCTCTGTTGGCATCAAATTCTTGTCTGCTTAAAGGAGAAGTACAGGCAAAGCTCGTTTGGCTGTACTTCTCCTGTGGATCATCAGAGTGTGTTTGTTGACCTGTTTTCAACAGACAGCAGGCTTAAGCCTGCTGTCGGCTGATGTCATAGAGCCCATCCAGGCTTGGGCAAGATCATGTCGAAGTCGGGATCCGCACACATGCCTGAGTCAACCGTCTTCGCCCGCTCCATAGCCCAGCGACTCCAGTGAGCGTAGGGGGGGGGGCAGAGAACGGTGACTGACAGTGAACAGCTCTCTTCTCAGGGTGCTGTGAGAACCAGGCAATCGGCAGTGTTTGATCGCTCGGTTCTTGGTGTTGGAGCCAGTGGGGGACAGATGCAGCATTGGAGCGATGCTGCATCCACCTAGGTTAAGTATGATTTAAAAAAATATTATATGTGTAGGTGTGTGTATATATATATATATATATATATATATGTGTATGTATAATTCCCATATTTCTCTTTTAATCACTCTGAACTGCACTTTCCTTGCTTTATTGCTGCCTTTCTGGATTCACGCGCCTGTTTTCAGTGGGATTTCTAAACCTAATCTGCATCAGGCTGACATTTTATCTAGAATTGCAACAGCCTTAGGCGGACATTTGAGGACCTTCCACTTTATTGATGGAATTGTAAAACCACTTTAAGCAAAGGGCAGCATTGAGTTCCAATAATTGTTTAGGGGAATCGGTTATGCGTGTCGTGTGTGATAAAATCTTGTTGCTGCATCTGCATAATGTTACCGCATGTTGCAAGTCCTGCTAGCTTTGCATGTGTGCCAACATGTTCCAGTACATGCCAATCCAGTGTAGAAGTGTGTGTGTGTGTGTCTACTAAGAAAATGAATTACTTCTGTGGACGATTAAGACCTAAGGTACAACAGCAGTCTTTGGATGACAGACACTGGCGCATAAAGCACTTATACAGTCAGTTAGGGAAAAAACACAATATCCAGTGCCGACATATTTAGTACAAATCAAATTGCTGAAACTGTCAGAGCTGCTGCGGCTGTGTGCCCATGTAAGAAATGATAATCTTCCAATGGCTGTAGGCTGCTTTTCAGTTTTCTAGCAGATTTTTTTTTTCTGAAGGCCGTGTGGGTGCACGTGATTCAGTTATATTTAGCTACTTTTATGTTATCTTGGTGTTGCAGTGCATCGTGTTCAAGGTTCTGTCTTTGTTCGTTACTTTTGTAGTAACGTGTGAATATGTCACCTTTTATCACACACAAAGGAGGTCATGACCTAGGAACACACCTATAGCATTTTAGCATTCCTAGTAGTCAATATGTGCCTAGTGGTATGATTTTCTAACATGATGGTGTAATCAGCCTGACACAGCATTAAGCAACATAGTATTGCCCAGTAGTTGATAATAGTTAATGTAACAGTATTACAGACATCATATTTGACCAAAATGTATTTTGCATATGCTGTTTTTGCTAATTGTCACTGGGAGAAACGAATACTGTCCCTCCTGTAGAAACAAAGGATATCTTCGTAGCAATACTTACTGGCTGACCGTATGACGTTTTGAAGTCAATTTTTTTTCATCTAGTTTTTATTAAGAGACGATTGGTTAGGTGGATGCAGCATCGACTCCAAGACTGATAACCGAGCAATTAAACGCCACCAATCACTCAGTTCTCAGTGCTCCGTATGCAGAGACCTGGAAACTGTCAGTCACTGCAGTCTGCTCTGTGCCCCCCCATTTGAGTGTTGAGCTGCGGAGAGGGTGGGAGCGACTGGCTCATGCTCTTAGCGAACCGCTGAGAGGCTGAGCCAAGTGTTGGTCCGGGCTCCTGGGTGGATCCCAACCATGTGGTTGCTATCTTTCCCTAGCCTGGACTGACTCTGTGACATCAGTCGACAGCGGGCTTCAGCCCGCTGTTGGCTGGAAACAGGTCACAGGAGTGCAGAACAAACTGCACTCCTGTGATCCACATAAGTACAGCCAAACAAGCTTTTGTGTAGCAGCAACATAATTCACGGAGTGATTTGGGGAGCATTTACATCAGTAAAAGATCATATGTCCTATAACATTTGTTATTTTTTCTGTTGCTTCATCTCTCCTTCATTAGTTTAAATATTCAATAATTTGCATGTAATGAGAGCAGCGCGAAGGCCGGCCATAGATGGTTAGGATCCCGGCCGGTTCAGCAGAAACCGGGTGAAATTTGAACCATGTATGGGCAAGCTACATGTACCAAGTTCAAGTTGATCAATCGATCAACTTGGGTACAACCAGCATGCTGAATTTTCCATGCGATTATGGCTAACGGCTGGTATAATACAGTGACTCAGTGGGAGGGATTCTTCTGTCAACACGGTCTGTGCTGATGGGTGATTCAAGCACATTTCTTCTTTTCTGCAACCCCTGATTGCAGGAAAGGAATTCGCTCGTGTATGGCCTGCCTAAGTGCCATTAAAACTCACTTCAATCTTTCTCCTGTCACGTGCACTCCACCACGTGAACTGTAATTGTTCACTCACCAGAAGCCCAGTGACCTTTCATATATTAAAGTTCAGTGAGCACTTGATACTGTAAACATCTCATGCTACACTGCCAGGATATGTAAAAAGTGCCGTAAGTGACACCATTAGATGTGAGTGCAATTTATGTTACGTTTCTTTTGGTCTTAAAGTGGATGTAAACCGATTCATGAAATTTGATCTAAGCACATATATCCGCAGTGCCCTAATTCCAGTGGCTTTCTCCTGCTCTTTTCTTCTGTTATCAGCCTGATAAGTTCTCTGACACGTGATAAAACCAGCCTGAAATTTGTGTCAAGGCGGGTGCTATAAATAGATTAGCAGTGAGCTGGTCAATTCACAGCACAACTCTGCAAGTCTCTGCCTATGAGGAGAGGGGGGTGTGCGCCTTTCCTCCACAGTGTACGGCAAGACTCCCCTCCCCTTTCTGGAACAGGAAGAGAAAATTCTTAACAGGACGTCCACTTTCTAAACAGTATATAAAGGGGAAGACAGCAGATATACATGTAAAACTTATGCAGGGAGATTTGTTTCATCTCTGTGTATTATCTGAGGCTGTTCAATTCACTGGGTATATGCGAGGGTTTACATCCACTTTAACCACTTGACCACTGGGCACTTAAACCCCCTTCCTAACCAGACCAATTTTCAGCTTTCGGTGCTCCCATATTTTGAATTATAATTACTTAGTCATGCAACACTGTACCTATATGAAATGTTTGTCCTTTTTTTCACACAAGGAGAGCTTTCTTTTGGTGGTATTTAATCACCGCTGTTTTTTTTTATTTTTTGCGCTATAAAAGAAAAAAGACCGAAAATTCTGTTAAAAAAAAAAATTGCTTTTTTCTTCGTTTCTGTTATTAAATTTTGCAAATTAGTAATTTTTCTTCATAAATTTTGGCCAAAATTTATAATGCTACGTATCTTTGGTAAAAATAACCCAAATCGGTGTATATTTGGTCTTTGTGAAAGTAATAGCGTCCACAGTTTATGGTGCCAATCTCTGAAAATTGATCACATCTGAAGGCCTATCTCATTCCTTGAGACCCTAACAAGCCAGGAAAGTACAAATACCCCCCAAATGACCCCTTTTTGGAAAGTAGACATTCCAAGGCATTTAGTAAGAGGCATGGTGAGTTTTTTGACGTTGTAATTTTTTCCCACAATTCTTTGCAAAATCAAGATTTTTTTTTTTTTTTTTTTTCACAAAATTGTTATATTGGCAGGTTATTTCTCACACATAGCATATGCATAGCACAAATTACACCCCAAAACACATTCTACTACGCCTCCTGAGTATGGCGATACCACGTGTGAGACTTTTACACAGCGTGGCCACATACAGAGGCCCAACATGCCTTTGTTGGATATCTCATCAAGCGTTCTTGGAGCATAAATTACACATCATTTCTTGACTACCTCTTACACTTTTGAAGGCCCTGGAGCACCAGGACAATGGAAACGCCCCAAAAATGACCCCATTTTGGAAAGAAAGCAACCCAATGTATAATCTATGAGGCATAATGAGTCTTTTGAACATGTCATTTTTTTCCAAGTTTTGGAAAATGTGTAATGAAAACGCTTGGTTGGTCATTTATACAATATTTCTAACACATAGCATTTACATACCAAAAACGACACCCCAAAATAGATTCTCCTACTCCTGAGTACGGCGATACCACATGTGTGAGACTTTTCCACAGCCTGGCCACATAGAGCGGCCTAACATGCAGGGAGCACCATCAGGTGTTCTAGGGGCATATATGTCAAATCTAATTTGACTACCTATTACACTTTTGTGAGCCATGGATGGGATGACTGAGCATGAATGAGTATGGCTGAGCATGGATGGATGACTGAGCCTGGATGAGTATTGCTGATTAGGGATGGATGGCTGAGCATGGATGGATGGATGAGTATTGCTGAGGATGGATGAGCATGGATGGATTTGCTGGATGAGTATGACATCATGGATGGCTGAGCATGGATAGATAGATGGATGGCTGGATGAGGCTGCAATGGGCACAGATCAGCGCTGTGGGCACTACAGATCCAGCTCACAGCGCTGCTGCACCCGATCCCTCCCCTCTCCTCTCACACTGTACCGATCGGTACAGAGAGGGGAGAGAGAGAAACTGGACATGACGCCGGTTTGTTTACAAGTGATCACTCCATTTGACGGAGCAAAAACGCGGTAAACGGCCGCTGTCAGGGCCCATTCTAGGTTCTAGGTGAGCGATGCGACAATATTCTTCCACTACTTATAGATGATGATCTTGTTGTGTCTTTGTAGTTAGTTGGCCTTCTCAGTTGAGATAAAGGCATAAGACAGCACATCCTATTAACCTATTAAAGCATTACAATTGCTGTTCTTTGTTAATTCAGCAAGAGGTAGTTTGATATGTGCTGCTATCTGAGGGTGGTTCTTGTAGTGAGATTCTGTGTTTTTGTTTGATAAACTTTGGTAGCATTGTGTTTAGTGCAAATAAAGTTCATTGGGTTGCATTCTTCTGAAACAATAGGCCATTTGATAATTGCTCATCTGCCACATTCCAGGAACAGTTAAAAGGCCATGCAGACACCTTTGGATACCTGCTAAACTTCCTGCCAGCTTATTGGCTTTTTTCTTCCTATCAATTGAGGCATACAGTAGTTTTACATGGGTTTTATTGGATTGACAATCTCGCTAGTCGCGTTGCATTGTTTTCTTCCAAGCTTGCATGCTTTTTTTTAGTGCATCAGCCCTACTGAGCCTTCGTGCGCGTTCCTCTAAATGTCTTCTGAGTCTTGCATTAGAGTGCTTGCCTTTCAGTCCAAGCTCTGATCTGTTACTGAAGGATGATTTCTAGGTTCAAAGTCATGGCAATTCTTTGCAGGAACCTGACTCTAAGGACAAACTTTGCTATGTGAGTAGGCTGTGCAGACCATTCATTTAAAGAACCCTCAGAGAAGACTGGAAGCCTTGGAAAAGGCTGTTTTTGCACTTGCTAGTTCTACCCTGCAGTTGGTCCTGTTTGGGGCTTTCCCAGACCTTAGTGACTAGTCAGAGTACCTTAAATGAGATATCCAACAAAGGCATAGACCAGAAAATGTTTGTTTGCCCAAACAAAATCTTCATTACATTAAACTTTGTGTGCGAATCTTTGTTCTGATGGTGGCTTCTTTCGCATTGGTCTCCTTTGCACAGTTCCATTCCCAGAATCTTCAGCTCAACATCTTGTTGCTGTGGGCAAAATCCTCTGTCCCTGGACATTGCTGATTTGTTGCACCCCTGGGGCCAGGCGTGGTGGTTTTGGAACCCTGCCATAACCTCAATTATTGTTTCCTTTTATTATGAAACATTTTGACAAAGGATGCCATCCTTTAAGTCCTAGGCACTCTGTCAGCACAGGGGCCATGGTAGACTGAGAATATTACAGCTTTCAAACAAAATCTTTGAATGTCTGTCAGTCTGGTTGCCCCTTTTAGCTCTGGACTGATCAGTTGGAGCATCAAGTTCTGATCCATTGAGATAACTCCACAACTGCGGCATATGTCGACCATCAGGAAATAATAGGTCTCTCTTCAGAAAGGAAGTCTGGTTCATCCTTCATCCCTGGTGTACAAATTTGGAAGGCAGATTTCTCAGACAGCATCCGAAGAGTGCTGGTAGGTAAGTATTGAGGAGTGCTGGGGAGGCTGCTACACACAGAAGGCTTTTTTATCTTAATGCATAGAATGCATTAAAGGGGTTGTAAAGGCAGAAGGGTTTTTTTTTTTTTTTTTTTTTTTTTTCTTCTATGCAGTAAGATAAAAAGCCTTCTGTATGCAACACCCCCCTAATACTTACCTGAGGTCCTTCTCTGTTCAGCGATGTTCATGAGTCTCTCTGCCATCCGAGATTCTCCTATCTGATTGGCTGAGACACAGTAGCAGCACCATTGGCTCCCGCTGCTGTCAAAGTCAGCTAGCTAATCAGGGGAGAGATGGGGTGAATGGACACATGGAGCTGAAGCTTGGAAGCCCCCATAGCAAGCTGCTTGCGGTGGGGGCACTGAACAGGAGGGAGGGGCCAGGAGCACCGAAGAGGGACCTAAGAAAAGGAGGATCCAGGCTGCTCTGTGCAAATCCACTGCAACAGAGCAGGTAAGTATAATATGTTTGTTATTTCTATAGGGGAAAAAAAACCACAAGACTTTATTATCACTTTAAGACCCCTTTCACACTGGAGCTGCGTTAGCACTAAAGCGCCGCTCATTTTAGCAGCGCTTTAGTGCTGTTTAAGCGGCGCTTTTCCGCCATTAGCGGAATGCTTTTAACCCCAAAAAAGGGGTTAAAAGCACCTGTGTTGTGGCGCTTCCGAAGCTCTTTTCAAGGGCTTTGGAAGTGCTGCTCATTCATTTCAATGAGCAGGGCGTTTTGGGAGCAGTGTATTACAGCGCTCCCAAACCGCCCCAAAGATGCTGCTTGCAGTACTTTTCCTAATGTCCCGCAAGAGCACCGCCCCAGTGTGAAAAGTCAATGAATTGGAGGCGGTTTTCAGGTGCTATTTCTAGAGCTAGAACACCTCAAAACCGCCTCAGTGTGAAAGGGGTCGAAGATATAAAAAAAAAAAAAAACGCCTACCTTTACAACTAACTCCCTTAACCACTTGCCCGCCTGCCATATAGCAATATGACGTTGGCAAAGTGGTTTTGATATGCTGACCGGACGTCATATGACGATGCAAGGATATCGCGGCGATCGTTGTTGCGGTGTGTCAATCTGACACACTGCAACTCCGATTGAGGTAAAGAGTCTCTGACAGACACTCTTTACTACGTGATCAGCCGTGTCCAATCACGGCTGAACACGATGTACACAAGAAGAGCCGTCGATCGGCTTTTCCTCACTCGTGTCTGTTAGACACGAGTAGAGGAGAGCTGATTGGCTGCTCTCCTGATGGGGGGGCACACTGGACCACCAGGGATGCCACCACTGGTCACCACCAGGTATGCCACAATGGATGCCAATCGGTGACCACAATGGGCATCACTGATTGGCAGGCATTGTTTGGCACTGATTGGCATCCATTAATGTGCCTATCAGTGCCCATCCGTGCCGCCTATCGGTGCCCATCCGTGCCACCTATGTGTACCCATTAGTGCTGCATATCAGTGCCCATCAGTGCCACCTCATTGGTGTCCATCAGTGCTGCATTATCAGTGCAGCCCCATCAGTTTTGTAGCAGAAAAAAAAATAATTATTTAGAAGAAAATAAAAATCCCAGAGGTGATCAAATACCACCAAAAGAAAGCTCTATTTGTGGGAACAAAATGATAAAAATTTAATTTGGGTACAGTGTAGCATGACCGCGCCATTGTCATTCAAAGTGCGACAGCGCTGAAAGCTGAAAATTGGTCTGGGGAGGAAGGCGTATAAGTGCACGGTATTGAAGTGGTTAACTTTTACAAAGCATGCCTGTTTCTTGAAAGATTCATTTTGATCATTCAGATGTCCTGAATGGATCCTTCCCCCCTTTTACATAGAATCATCAGGCTCATTCATGAAGTGAAAGACCAAATGCAATAGAGCAATAACCAATCCGAATTATTTTTTTAATGATTGTAGTTGGGTAAATGGAAGCCATATTTTTGTAAATTACTTCTTTTGCTCTCTAAGGGCTGGTTCACACTGCTGCGATGCAGGAACCCTGCAAATCCACTGCGGGTTCCCGCATCGAATGTCTCCCATCGGCAGTTCACACTGCCCTATGCAAACTACTGGGAGTGTCAATTATAAGTTAATGACACCCCCACATCAGGTCACATATCGCAGTGCAATCTGCAAATTCGGACAGGAATCGGATTGCATTCTGCTGCGGACCAAAAAAAGGGTACTGTGCGAGTTTTGTCCAAATGCCATGTGAATTCAGCCATACTATCTGTATGGCTGAATTCGCGTTGCATGGACATCGCATGTGATTTGCAGTGTGGTGCGAATCACATGCGATCTCACACCATGCAGCAGTGTGAACCGGCCCTAAGGCAATTAATTTAGCAGAAAATTTAGCCCAAAATATAAGATGTCCAGCTGTCAGCTTTTAAAATACCTACTTTCTGATTTACCTTAGGATGCCGTGTTCTGCTTGATTCTGCATTGGGTTGAATATAATTATACAGAGTATAGGGGATTAGTGATGTGTAACGTACATTCTGCAAACATGGAATCCTGTTTTACTTGCTTAACTGGTACTACTGGCCCAGCATGACAGGTTCTCTGGAACCTCCTATAATGGAATGGCTTTTCTCAATGCATGTGCTTTTTTCTTTTTTTTTTTTTTATCTGCCAGAGGAAGGAGGGCAATTTCACTCATGCAAATGTCAATTAGGGCAGCAAGGTAAGTATATACAGAGTAGTGTATTCATAGTATATGTAGTATATAGTGTTTTCTGGAGGCATGAAGGTACGTGGGGAATGGTTAGACAGAAGCTAGGCATGTGACTAGTACAAGATATGCAACTACGTGTACAAAGCCTTTGGATTTTCTCACAGCCTACACTGAGGCATAGTTAGTTCCCATACCACTTCCCTGTGTGAAAAAACACTGCTGTCAGATCATTCATGTGTTTAACTACTTAAGGACCAGCCTTGTTTTGGATTTTACACGTTTAAAACAGTTTTTTTTGCTTGAAAATTACTTAGAACCCCCAAACATTATATATTGTTTTTTTTTTGTTTTTTTTTCTAACACCCTAGAGAATAAAATGGCGGTCATTGCAATACTTTTTTTCACACCGTATTTGCGCAGCAGTCTTACAAGCGTGCTTTTTTTGGAAAAAATTAAGTTTTTTGAATAAAAAAAATAAGACAACAGAAAAGTTAGCCCAATTTTTTTTATATTGTGAAAGATAATGTTACGCCGAGTAAATTGATACCCAACATGTCACACTTCAAAATTGCGCCTGCTCGTGGAATGGCATCAAACTTTTACCCTCAAAAATCTCCATAGGCGACGTTTAAAATAATTATACAGGTTGCATGTTTTGCATTGCAGAGGAGGTCTAGGGATAGAATTATTGCTCTCGCTTTAACGATTGTGGCGATACCTCACATGGTTTGACCACCATTTTCATATGCGGGCCCTACTCACGTATGTGTTCGCTAAGTAAATATCTTATTTATTTTACATGATTTTATTTATTTTTACACCGTTTAAAAAAAAAAAAATTGTGTCACTTTTATTCCTATTACAATGAATGTAAACATCCCTTGTAATAGAAAAAAGCATGACAGGACCTCTTAAATATGAGATCTGGGGTCAAAAAGACCTCAGATCTCATATTTACACTAAAATGCATAAAAAAAAAAAAAAAAAAAAAAAGTAATTTAAAAAAAATGACATTGAAAAAATTGTGCTTTTTAAGAGGTATGGGCGGAAGTGACATTTTGACGTCGCTTCCGCCCTGCAGTGTCATGGAGACGAGTGGGCATCATCTTCCCTTCACTCGTCTCCAGACACAACAAGGGGATCCCCTCCGCCGCTACCAACGGCTCCAGTAAGCGGGGGAGGGCACCGGATTGCAGCAGGAGGGGGGCCCCTCTCCCGCCACCAATAAAAGTGATCTCGCAGCGAATCCGCCGCAGGAACCACTTTTATCTGAAAGCCGATCGCCGCACGAAAACGGGGATACTGGGGTTATGGCAGCTAGCTGTTGCCATAATAACGATATCCGCCGCCAAACTTTGGACGTACATCAGCGTGCAGCGGTCAGCAAGTGGTTAACAAAATTATATTATCTCTCTTGAACAGTTTGCTGAGAGATGCTTTTTATAGGTTTATTTCTCTTTCCCTGTCATGTAGTGAACGAATCTTAGCAGTCTGCAGCCGTGTATGCCATCTTTCTGGCCTGCTTCTTGGTGCTCTTAGCAGAGTGAGGAGATAAGATGGAGGAGGCTGCTTCCTGGCCGCGTGTGGAGTGGGTCTGGCGCTGACACTTTGGCACCTGGATGCCCCCTCTTTCATGTCCAGGAGTGTTGCAGTGTCCGGTACCAGAAAGCGGGCAGAAAAGCTCCTAAAAACGGATGATTTTGCAGGAGAGATGTGGAGCTTCCAGGAACCACGTCCTGCCTTGCTCACATCCAGTCACGCCCCCTCATTTGAACACTGCTGATTGGCATTCTCAATTCCTTGGATATCTTTTTATATCCCTTTCCTGTTCAACTCCCTTTTCCCACAGATCCTTTGACAATTCTTTTGCTTTCCCCATGACTCAGAATCCAGAAACATCAGTACCACACTGGATGTAAGATACATGGGTCTGTCAGGAGTCCAGAAACTCATTTACCTTTTTATACACACACACACTAATTACAAGCAAACAGATCACAGGTTGGTTACCTTTAATAGCCATTCAAATCCCTTTGTGTCAACTTGTGTGCATGTTATCAGGCCAAAATCACCAGGGTATGTAAACTTTTGATCAGGGTCATTTTGGGTAGTTTCTGTTGCTATTATTATTTAAAGAGTAAACACATTTGATTGATAATAAATGGCTTCAGCCAAACCCTAACCATGAGTGAGAGAAGTTTTTGTGTTATCATTCATATTCTTTCCAAGAAATCATAAATTCTGCCAGGGTATGTAAACTTATGAGCACAACTGTATGCACTCTGCATCTGCTCCTGAGGAAGTGGAGGGATCCACAAAACACATCAAGCTTTTTGGATGCCTTGTTGTCCTAATCGTGCTTATTAGCCCCGGTTCACACTGAGGCAGCGTGACTTGCAGGGCGACTGCCTCAGGCGACCTGGACACGACAGGGGCGGCGACTTGCAAAACGACTTCTATACAGAAGTCTATGCAAGTCGCCTCAAGTCGCCCCCAAAGTAGTACAGGAACCTTTTTCTAAGTCGGAGCGACTTGCGTCGCGCCGATTAGAACGGTTCCATTGTACAGAACGGGACGCTACTTGTCAGGCGGCTAGGTCGCCTGACAAGTCGTCCTAGTGTGAACCGACCCTTATTTAGACCATATACATGACATTTTCTATATTCAGGAATATTTTTCATGCCATCATGCTGTTGTGGATCAGAGGGTTTTGATGTTACAAATAAATATCATTTTTAACTGTACTGTGTTATGACGGAATATATATATATATGTGTGTGAGGCAGCCACATGCCTCATTTAAAGTCCAAACTCTTCCTCCCTCCTTTTTTAATGTGGAATGTACAGTATGTTCTTTACTAAAGAACATTTATTTTCTGTCAAGTTGTTATGGGTAAAGTTCTTCTTTAACCACTTCCGGACCGCCGCACGACGATGTACCTCCAAACTTTGAAGGGGGATACCGTTATGGCAGCAGCTAGCTGCCATAACCCCGGTATCCCCGTTTTTGTGCGGCTGTCGGCTTTCTGATAAAAGTGGTCCCTGCGGTGGATTCGCTGCAAGATCACTTTTATCGGTGGCGGGAGAGGGGGCCCCCCCCCACAGCGATCCGGTGCCCTCCGCCGCTTACCGGAGCCATCGTAGCGGTGGAGGCGATCGCATCCATCTCCGTCCTGTGCCTGGAGAGGAGTGAGGCTAAGATGGTGCCCACTCATCTCCATGACACTGCTGGGAAGAAGCGACGTCACTTTCGCCCACGCCTCTTAAAGGCATATTTTTTTAAATGACTTTTTTTTTTTTTTTATTGCATTTTAGTGTAAATATGACATCTGAGGTCTTTTTGACCCCAGATCTCATATTTCCTGTCATGCTTTTTCTATTACAAGGGATGTTTACTTTCCTTGTAATAGGAATAAATGTGACACTTTTTTTTTTTTTTTTTTTTTAACAGTGTAAAAAAAATAAAATAATGTAAAATAAATAATAAAAATTAAAAAAAAAATTTAAAAAAACCCCCGTCCTGACGAGCTCGCGCGCAGAAGCGAACGCATACGCGAGTAGCGCCCACATATAAAAACTTTGGTCAAACCAAACGTGAGGTCCGGTAGAGCGAGAGCAATAATTCTAGCCCTAGACCTCCTCTGTAACGCGAAACATGCAACCTGTAGAATTTTTTAAACGTCGCCTATGGAGATTTTTGAGGGTAAAAGTTTGAAGTCATTCCACGAGCGGGAGCAATTTTGAAGCGTGACATGTTGGGTATCAATTTACTTGGCGGAACATTATCTTTCACAATATAAAAAAAAAAATTGGGCTAACTTTACTGTTGTCTTATTTTTGTTATTCAAAAAAGTGAATTTTTTCCAAAAAAAAAGTGCGCTTATAAGACTGCTGCGCAAATACGGTACAAAAAAAAGGATTGCAACGACTGCCATTTTATTCTCTAGGGTGTTAGAAAAAAAAACATATATATATATAATGTTTGGGGGTTCTAAGTAATTTTCTAGCAAAAAAACCTGTTTTAAACATGTAAACACCTAAAATCCAAAACGAGGCTGGTCCTTAAGTGGTTAAGGTGTGCTATAACCATGAAACGCAATGCTGCAGAAATTTCTGCTACATAAATCCACAGAAGCGGATAGTATGGCTAAACGCGTAGGTATTTTTTACATGAACCCCAATTGAATGAGGCTAGGTTCACATCTTTGCATTTTCGCTTATAGTGTTCATTTAATTTATAAATTAATTGACAGTCACGTTCTCTGCTCTGCCCCTCCAGTGCTCATTGGAGCACTGGGCTGTGGAGGGGGTGGGAGGGGCTGGCTCAGGCTCTCAGTGGCAGGCTGAGCCAGCTGTTGGTCCAGGCATCTGGGTGGATCCTGACATTAAAGTTGGGATCTCTTCAGAGAGCTTTGGCATGTTGGCTAAATACGGGTCACAGGTGTGCATACGTTTTTTAATCATTATGAATTCGGTAATAATACCCATGCACCAGCACTAGTTCCAAGCCCATTTCTGTTTTTAGCTTTGAGTTTTTAGGGCTGAATTTCTGCAGGCACATTATAAATTGGGCATTAAAGTAATACTAAAGTCTTGTTTTTTTTTTTTTGTTTTTTGTTTTTTAAAATAACAAACATGTTCTAATTATCTGCTTTTTGAAATGGTTTTGTACAGAGCAGCTCCTATCCTTCCCTTCTTGGGTCCCTTCTGCAGCCTCCGTGTGTCCATTCAAAAACCGAGCCACGGTTCAGCTCCCACCCCCTCTCTCTCCTGATCAACTACTGGTAACTGAATTTGATTTACAGCAGCGGGAGCCAATGGCACCGCTACTGTGTTTCAGCCAATCAGGAGGGAGCATTCCGGACGGCCGAGGCAGTCGTGCACATCGCTGGATAGAGATGGGGTTCGGGGAAGTATTAGGGGGGGCTGCTACACACCGAAGGTTTTTTTATCTTACTGCATAAATTGCATTTAGATAAACCTTCTGCCTTTACAATCACAGGTTTATGATACAGGTTTATGTGGATACTTGTGTCACAGTATTGGGCAAACATTTGATTTGCAAATATCAAGTTTCCAGAACATGCACATATTTTGGAAGACAACAGGTCTTTGTACCGATGGTGTTTTTATTCAGCTTGCAAATTGAGACCTGATCCCCAGCCGCTTCCTCCTCCTATTGCTGTTTTACTAATGTTACTGTCAAATGTTTACTGGTAAAAATAGTCTTAGGAACAACTGCTGACCATCTGCTTTGCTTCTCATGGTTTATAACTAAATAGTTTTAGACATTTAAAGTGTACATCCAGCAAAACCTTTTTTTAAGTTTTGGACATAGTGGGGAAGGATTAGAACCCCTGTCCTTTCAATTCTTTTTCTGCTGAAATCGATTTCAGGAGACAGGAAGTGAGGGAAAATTTGCAAAAGGGATACAGATAACAAAAAGCTGAAAGGAAATCTATCTAATGAAGTCTTGGATTGCAATAAAAACCAACATGGGTTCGAATCCTGTCCTCTTTTTAGGCAAAAACATTGGCTTGACATACACTTTAACCACTTGAACCCCAGGCCAATTCTGACATTTCTTTCATACATGAAAAAATCTAAATTTTTTATTTATTTATTGCTAGAAAATTACTTGGAACCCCCAAACATTATTTATTTTTTAATATCTTTTAATAAAGGCCCAAGAGGAGAAAATAGTGGTGGGCGTTGAAATTTTTTATGTCACGTGGTATTTGCGCAGCAGTTTTCTCAAATGCAAGTTTTTGGAAAAAACTACACTTTGAATGAATTTTAGTGCACACAAATACAATTTAATACCCCTTTTTTTGGTAAAATATAAAGGACGATGTTATGCCTCGTAAGTAGACGCCAAACAACATGGCACACGGAATGACAACAAGCTACGGAACATTAAAATATCCATATTCGACACTTTAAAAACCTTTACAGGTTACCACTTTTTACACAAGAGGTGCTAGAATTATTGCTTTCACTCTGACATTCTCACTGATACTTCATGTGTGGTACGATCGCTGTTTATGTATGCATGTGGGATTGATGCATGCAAGCATGGAGGTACGGCGGGGCTTTACATTTTTTTGATTTATTTCATTTTTTTTTTTCATTTTTATACGGTTAAAAAAATGTTTTGTTTTTTTTTGTTTTTGTTTTTTTCGTTTTTTTTTTTTTTTATTGATTGCTATCACAAGGAATGAACAACATTCCTTGTGGTAGCATGGGTAGTGAAAGGTACTCTTTACTGAGAGATCTGGGGAGTACATTAGACATCTGATCTCTCCTCTGCCCTTTAAAAGTATCAGATCAAACCAAGGTCGATTTGATCCGATGCTTTCACAGGCTGGTGACGGCTTGTTTACATTAGCCAAGACCGGAAGTGACCAAACACTTGTCACTTCCGGTTTCTTAGACCATAGAGATGATTGGTGATGTTACGGTCCTTGGTCATCTCTATGGTCTGTCTGCTTTAGTCCTATGCTCCTAGGTGGGAGGGGAGAGCCCGGGAAGAGGGGGGTTGGAGGATTGCTTTTACATAAAATACCGGGATGATGAAGCTTGTGTTCGTAGCCCAGGTGACTCCTGTTGTTGTTTACCCTTGCCCTTTGTGGGGGGTTGTGCTAATGCTATTGTTTGTATAAAAGGCCTTTGAAAGAAGTAAAGGCGGCAGTCCATTATGCTCAGAACTTTGATACAGACATACCTGACTCTGTGTCTTAATTCCTATATGAAGCAATAATTAGACAAAGCAATATAAACTATAAGCAACTTATTTAAAAGTTGAACCTAACACAGCATAACCCCTTCAACTAGATGACGAATGGGTATGTTGCTGAGGCTGAAGTGTTTGAAGGGAGAAAAGTACAGCTTACTCTTTCCTAGACAGCCCAGAGATTATTCAGTTTTTTGTGCAACCAGTATGAACCCAGCCTATTAGTGAACACCTAAGATTGCCAGTGCACCCAAAAATAGGTTTATAAAACTGCCCGTGCCCCCCTCCATGACTTTTCCATCAAAATCAACAATGCAACCATCAGTCCCTCCCCTCACGCCAGGGTACTAGGTGTAATCCTAGACTCTGACTTGTCATTTCAGCCTCAAATCCAATCGCTGTCAAAAGTTTGTAGAATTCACCTCCGTAACATCTCTAAAATTCGCCCTTTTTTAACAAATGAAACCACCAAGCTCCTCATTCACTCCCTTGTTATCTCTCGCCTTGACTATTTCAACTCCCTTCTCATTGGCCTACCGCTCCATAAGCTATCCCCTCTTCAGTCTATCATGAATGCTGCTGCCAGACTTATCCACCTTACCAACCGCTCAGTGTCTGCCAACCCTCTACTTCAATCCCTACACTGGCTCCCAATCACCCAGCGAATTAAATTCAAAATTCTAACCACAACATACAAAGCCATTCACAACTCTGCCCCAAGCTACATCACTAATCTTGTCTCCAAATATCACCCAAATCGACCTCTCCGCTCTTCTCAAGACCTCCTGCTTTCAAGCTCTCTCATCTCTTCCTCCCATGCTCGTCTCCAGGATTTCTCCAGAGCCTCTCCCATCCTCTGGAACTCGCTACCTCCATCTATCCGGCTATCCCCTACTCTTGCTACCTTCAGGCAATCCCTGAAAACTCATCTCTTCAGGAAAGCCTATCATGTCTCCAACTAATCTCCTACCACTTCCACCAGCTCATTCCCCACAGTTACAACCTTTTGTACCACTTGCCCCACCCTATTAGATTGTAAGCTCTTCTGAGCAGGGCCCTCTTAATCCTATTGTATTGTATTGTATTATAACTGTATTGTCTCCCTTTTATATTGTAAAGCGCTGCGTAAACTGTTGGCGCTATATAAATCCTGAATAATAATAATAATAATAACTGGGCACTGGGTCTCCTAGTCCAAGCAAGATGACAGGAGCAGATAATAATAGTGTAGTTGTGTTCCTCCCCCCAAGCAAAGAAAGTGATATAAATCTCTGTAGTGCCAATAACAAATGGTGATATCCAGCTACAGTATCCGACAAAAGTGAGTACACCCCTCACATTTTGTAAATATTTTATTATATCGTTTCATGTGAGAACACTGAAGAAATGACACTTTGCTACAATGTAGAGTGAGTGTACAGCTTGTATAACAGTGTAAATTTGCTGTCCCCTCAAAATAACTCAACACACAGCTATTAATGACTAAACCACTGGCAACAAAATGAGTACACCACTAAGTCAAAATGTCCAAATTGGGCCCAAAGTGTCAATATTTTGTGTGGCCACCATTATTTTCCACCACTGCCTTAACCCTCTTGGGCATGGAGTTCACCAGATCTTCACAGGTTGCCACTGGAGTCCTCTTCCACTCCTCCCTGGCGACATCACAGAGCTGGTGGATGTTAGACACCTTGCGCTCCTCCACCTTCTGTTTGAGGAGGCCCCACAGATGCTCAATAGGATTTAGGTCTGGAGACCTGCTTGGCCAGTCCATCACCTTTACCCTCAGCTTCTTTAGCAAGGCAGTGGTCGTCTTGGGGGTGTGTTTGGGGTCGTTATCATGTTGGAATACTGCCCTGCGGCCCAGTCTCTGAAGGGAGGGGGATCATGCTTTGCTTCGGTTTATAACAGTACATGTTGGCATTCATGGTTCCCTCAATAAACTGTAGCTCTACAGTGTCGGCAGCACTCATGCAGCCCCAGACCATGACACTCCCACCACCATGCTTGACTGTGGGCAAGACACACTTGTCTTTGTACTCCTCACTTGGTTGCCGCCAAACACGCTTGACACCATCTGAACCAAATAAGTTTATCTTGGTCTCGTCAGACCACAGAACATGATTCCAGTAATCCATGTCCTTAGTCTACTTGTCTTCAGCAAACGGTTTGCAAGCTTTTTTTGTGCATCATCTTTAGAAGAGGCTTCCTTCTGGGACGACAGCCATTCAGACCAATTTGATACAGTGTGCGGAGTATGGTCGGAGCACCGATAGGCTAACCCCCCACCACTTCAACCTCTGCAGCAATGCTGGCAGCACTCATATGTCTATTTCCCAAAGACAACCTCTGGATATGACGCTGAGCACGTGCACTCAACTTTGGTCGACCATGACGAGGCCTCTTCTGAGCGGAACCTGTCCGGTTAAACCGCTGTATGGTCTTGCTGCAGCTTAGTTTCAGGGTCTTGGCAATCTTCTTATAGCCTATGCCATCTTTATGTAGAGCAACAATTCTTTTTTTTTCAGATCCTCAGAGAGTTCTTTGCTATGAGGTGCCATGTTGAACTTCCAGTGACCAGTATGAGAGAGTGAGAGCGATAACACCAAATTTAACACACCTGCTCCCCATTCACATCTGAGACCTTTTAACATTAACGAGTCACATGACACCTGGGAGGGAAAATGGCTAGTTGGGCCCAATTTGGAAATTTTTACTTGGGGTCTACTCACTTTTATTGCCAGCAGTTTAGACATTAATGGCTGTGTGTTGAGTTATTTTGAGGGGACAGCAAATTGACACTGTTATACAAGCTGTACACTCACTACTTTACATTGTAACAAAGTGTAATTTCTTCAGTGTTGTCACATGAAAAGATATATTAAAATATTTACAAAAATGTGGGGGGGGGGGGGGGGGTGTACTCACTTTTGTGAGATACTGTATGTAAGATTGATGCAGGGACAGGAGGGATTCTCATATAAAAGCTTTACAGTATAGTAGCAAAGAAGGTGGCATTCCAAATAACACTGGTGATGTGGGGTGATTTACTCCCATATGGGGTTTATTTTAAAGAGCAGTCTCCATCCCCTGTGCTCCAGCAAGAGGTTTGCTTCAGCAGGTGTAATAAAAACAAAGTCTTGCCTCTGTCAGCCACGTGGAACCTGGCAGGATACATCATACTGTAAGAAATCCCATACTCATGAAGGTGCCTCCTTACTGAAGTAATTTAATCCAGTGAATACATTGTTGCAGTCTATGATGGCTTTGTTCGAATTGTAGAAACTCAGTCTACTCTTTTTTAACGTTTTTCTAGGAACACACTACAACATGTCAAATGGAGGCGGTGCCAGCAGTAGCACCCATCTGCTGGATCTGCTAGATGAGCCTATCCCAGGAGTTGGCACTTACGATGACTTCCATACCATTGACTGGGTGAGAGAGAAGTGTAAAGACCGGGAGCGCCATCGGAGGGTAAGTTTCAGTTTCACTTTATAGATGCTGGCTAACCAGAAGGACCTTAATTTAGCAAGTACATTCTCCCCTTGTTTTTTTTCACTGCTCTAGACCAGTCACACATTTAACCACTTCAGTCCAGGAAGGATTTACCCCCTTAATGACCAGGCTGTTTTTTGTGATATGGCACTGCTTTACTTTAACTGACAATTGCGTGGGCATGCAACGGTGTACCCAAATAAAATTGATGTCCTTTTTTCATTCAAAGGGTTAATCGTGTTCCCTCTGTGTGTGTGTGTTTTCCCTCCAGTGTGTGTGTGTTTTCCCTCCAGTGTGTGTGTGTTTTCCCTCCAGTGTGTGTGTGTTTTCCCTCCAGTGTGTGTGTGTTTTCCCTCCAGTGTGTGTGTGTGTGTGTGTGTTTCCCTCCAGTGTGTGTGTGTGTGTTTCCCTCCAGTGTGTGTGTGTGTGTTTCCCTCCAGTGTGTGTGTGTGTTTTCCCTCCAGTGTGTGTGTGTGTTTTCCCTCCAGTGTGTGTGTGTGTGTGTGTTTTCCCTCCAGTGTGTGTGTGTGTGTTTTCCCTCCAGTGTGTGTGTGTGTGTGTGTGTGTTTCCCTCCAGTGTGTGTGTGTGTGTGTGTTTCCCTCCAGTGTGTGTGTGTGTGTTTCCCTCCAGTGTGTGTGTGTTTTCCATCCAGTGTGTGTGTGTGTTTTCCCTCCAGTGTGTGTGTGTGTGTTTTCCCTCCAGTGTGTGTGTTTTCCCTCAGTGTGTGTGTGTGTTCTAACTGTTTGGGGGGATGGGCTCACTAGGACAATACAGAGATCGCTGTTCCTGATTACTAGGAACAGAAGATCTCAGTGTCTTCCCCTGTCAGAACGGGGATCTGCCTTGTTTACATAGGCAGATCCCCGTTCTGGCCCTCCGTGAAGCGATTGCGGGTGGCCGTCGGATATCGAGTCCGCGGGACCCGCGCATGCGCTCCCCCTGCGTGCAGCTGGCGCCCACCCACACTATTGCATGAAACAATGTACAGGTACGTTGTTTTGCGCAATACACCAGCACTGCGCAGTATATATGCAGTGGGTGGTCTTTAAGTGGTTAAAGAATATCCTTTTTACTAACTAAAACAAGGTTGAGGAGGGACACTTTCCTGCGAGCCTGTAGGCATTCCATGACTGTTCATATCCACACCAAGCCATAGGATATAGTCAGTTTAAATCCTTTTAAGTCCGCTCCCAGGAGTGAGTGAAGCAGGTACTGCATTTGGAGGCCACGTGGAATACTAGAAGTTTGGGGGTGGTTCAGTTTCCCAGACCAATATTTTAAATATCAGTTTTGGTGCACAGTGGTAATGATTTCAGGTCCCACCAAATTCATTTATCATGGAGGCTTTATCTTCCTCCAAAACCATATTGGTTACTTAATTAGCTTCAGCACTGGACCAAGTGTGTGTGGGCATAGGGCGAACTTCTTTGGAAAGTATCTACTGATGTGTCTGGGTGGGTTGTTTCTTGTAAGATAATTCAGAGAACAGTCAGAAAAGTGAAATGTATTCAGTTTCTGTATGTAATTTTTTGGCAGTGTGAGTTTTAGAGCCCTTTCCCACTGACAGCGCCCGGGCGTCAGCGGTAAAGCACCGCTATTTTTAGAGGCACTTTACCGTCCTTTTTGAGGTGCTTCCCCCGCTAGCGGCCAAATAAAGGGTTGATTTCAATGGGCAGGAGTGCTTTAGGAGCAATGTATACACTGCTCCTAAAGCGCCACAAAGCAGCTGTTGCAGGACTTTTTTTAGCGTCCTGCCAGCGCAGTGCCCCAGTGTGAAAGCACTCTGGCTTTCACACTGGGATTGCAGATGAGGCATTTTTCAGGCGCTATTTTTAGCGCAAAAACACCTGAAAAACGTCTCCAGTGTGAAAGGGGTCTTATGGTTTTAAATCTTGGAAGGAAGGAAGAATATAACTGAAACTGTTTTGTTGTTGACAACAAATATTATTCTTTTTCCCCAGATTAACAGCAAAAAGAAGGAGTCTGCATGGGAGTTATCTAAAAGCCTCTATGACGCTTGGTCAGGATGGCTGGTTGTGACGCTAACTGGTTTAGCATCAGGTAAGTAACTGATTGATGTCTGCTTTTAAAAGCCAGGTATTTAAAAAAGGAGACTTAAATGTTTTATGCCACTATTTTATTAACCACTCCTGGACCGGCTCACGTCGATATACGTCGGCACTTTGAAGAGGGATATTGTTGTTATGGCAGCAGCTAGCTACCATAACCCCGGTATCCTCTTCTTTAGTGAGCGGTCCAGTTTCAGATAAAAGTGGTCTCTCCGGTGCCCTCCGCCGCTTACCAGAGCCGTCGGTGGCGGCGGAGGTGATCGGGTCCTCTCCCTGGCTTGGTATGGGGACGAGTGAGGGGAAGATGGCCCCCACCCGTCTGCATATCATTGCAGGGCGGAAGCAATGTAAAAACTTCACTTCCGCCAATAGCTCTTAATGAGACTTTTTTTTTTTTAAATGACATATAATTTTTTTTATTGCATTTTAGTGTAAATATGAGATCTGAGGTCTTTTTGACACCAGATCTCATATTTAAGAGGTCCTGTCATGCTTTTTTTCTATTACAAGGGATGTTTACATTCTTTGTAATAGAAATAAAAGTGACGCAATATTTTTTTTTTTTTTTTTTTTTTTTTTTTTTTTTTTTTTTTACAAGAACAGTGTTAAAAAAAAAAAAAAAAAAAAAGGTAAAATAAATAAGAAAAAAAAACATTTTTAAACGCCCACCGAGCTCGCATGCAGAAGCGAACACATACGCGAGCAGCGCCCGCATATGAAAATGGTGTTCAGACCACACGTGAGGTATTGCCACGATCGGTAGAGTGAGAGCAATAATTCTAGCCTTAGACCTCCTCTGTAACTCAAAACATGCAACCTGTAGAATTTTTTTAAATGTCCCCATGGAGATTTATAAGGGTAAAAGCTTGTCGCCATTCCACGAGCGGGTGCAATTTTGAAGCTTGAGATGTTGGGTATCAGTTTACTTGGCGTAACATTATCTTTCACAATATAAAAAAAAAAAAAAAAATGGACTAACTTTACTGTTGTCTTATTTTGCAATGACCGCCATTTTATTCTCTAGGGTGTTAGGAAAAAAAATATATAATGTTTGGGAGTTCTAAGTAATTTTCTAGCAAAAAAAAACCTGTTTTTAACTTGTAAACACAAAATCTCAGAAAAAGGCTCGGTCCTTAAGTGGTTAAAGGACAGCTGTAGCTTTTGAAATAAAAAAACAATGTGTCTGCGCTAGAAAAAATCGCTGCACTCAAAGTGCAGTACTGGTAAACATAAACAACATGGGTGTTGATATATATGTGCATGCGTAAAAATACCCCTAGGTGCTAAAGTATAAAGTGCACAGTGCTATGTGAAACACAGCAAGTGAGTGATCAAACAAAACAACATATCCATTAAAATATCAAAATAAAATACAAGAGGATATAACAAACAGTGAATAAATGAAGTCCAAAAACGTGTATATCCAATGATATAAAAGTGCCCAAATAAATTAGTCCAAAAATTTGGTGAATTTCACATATCCTATCTTCCAAACTGTGCCACCAAAAAACATGCTGTGGTGTCTTCCAGCCGCCCCCACAGGTGTATATGCTCACCTTCCTGTGTGTGACACAGCGATTAGACTATGTCAAACAAAGCCTTGGAGCCACTCCTGTGCTCATTAGGAACCAGCTGTGCAGACTTCCAATGTTCTCAAGTGGAGATGGTTTATGCAAGAGAAAAAAACTCCATAGCGCAATATGTAGGTATAAAGGATTTTAATCAAATAATCAGCTCCCCTCACATATATGTGCATGCGTAAAAATACCCCTAGGTGCTAAAGTATAAAGTGCACAGTGCTATGTGAAACACAGCAAGTGAGTGATCAAACAAAACAACATATCAATTAAAATATCAAAATAAAATACAAGAGGATATAACAAACAGTGAATAAATGAAGTCCAAAAACGTGTATATCCAATGATATAAAAGTGCCCAAATAAATTAGTCCAAAAATTTGGTGAATTTCACATATCCTATCTTCCAAACTGTGCCACCAAAAAACATGCTGTGGTGTCTTCCAGCCGCCCCCACAGGTGTATATGCTCACCTTCCTGTGTGTGACACAGCGATTAGACTATGTCAAACAAAGCCTTGGAGCCACTCCTGTGCTCATTAGGAACCAGCTGTACAGACTTCCAATGTTCTCAAGTGGAGATGGTTTATGCAAGAGAAAAAAACTCCATAGCGCAATATGTAGGTATAAAGGATTTTAATCAAATAATCAGCTCCCCTCACTGGGGTACTCACATATTGTGGGTGCGTGAGTGCACCATCCTTAACAAGCATGGCTTGGTATGGGGACGAGTGAGGGGAAGATGGCCCCCACCCGTCTGCATATCATTGCAGGGCGGAAGCAATGTAAAAACTTCACTTCCGCCAATAGCTCTTAATGAGACTTTTTTTTTTTTAAATGACATATAATTTTTTTTATTGCATTTTAGTGTAAATATGAGATCTGAGGTCTTTTTGACACCAGATCTCATATTTAAGAGGTCCTGTCATGCTTTTTTTCTATTACAAGGGATGTTTACATTCTTTGTAATAGAAATAAAAGTGACGCAATATTTTTTTTTTTTTTTTTTTTTTTACAAGAACAGTGTTAAAAAAAAAAAAAAAAAAAGGTAAAATAAATAAGAAAAAAAAACATTTTTAAACGCCCACCGAGCTCGCATGCAGAAGCGAACACATACGCGAGCAGCGCCCGCATATGAAAATGGTGTTCAGACCACACGTGAGGTATTGCCACGATCGGTAGAGTGAGAGCAATAATTCTAGCCTTAGACCTCCTCTGTAACTCAAAACATGCAACCTGTAGAATTTTTTTAAATGTCCCCATGGAGATTTAT
This sequence comes from Aquarana catesbeiana, assembly GCF_042186555.1. Lineage (NCBI taxonomy): Eukaryota > Metazoa > Chordata > Amphibia > Anura > Ranidae > Aquarana > Aquarana catesbeiana. The sequence goes on from NC_133324.1 coordinate 768,369,641, forward strand.
AAGGGTAAAAGCTTGTCGCCATTCCACGAGCGGGTGCAATTTTGAAGCTTGAGATGTTGGGTATCAGTTTACTTGGCGTAACATTATCTTTCACAATATAAAAAAAAAAAAAAAATGGACTAACTTTACTGTTGTCTTATTTTGCAATGACCGCCATTTTATTCTCTAGGGTGTTAGGAAAAAAAATATATAATGTTTGGGAGTTCTAAGTAATTTTCTAGCAAAAAAAAACCTGTTTTTAACTTGTAAACACAAAATCTCAGAAAAAGGCTCGGTCCTTAAGTGGTTAAAGGACAGCTGTAGCTTTTGGTGGTCCAAGTTGTCATTTAAGGCATGCCTAATGTCCCTGAGTTTAGCCTACCTGGTTCAACCCTTTGTCCTGTCCCATTTCTGGTGATCTTCGCTGTATGGCCCTGACTTTAGTTGCACATCCTTTCTTCTGAAAATTCCCTTCTTCATCTTGTGCTTATGTGCCATGGCCCCATTTCTTGCTGTGGGGAGGAGCCCAATTCATGGCAGCCTCCTGTGGAGTATTGCTCCCCCCCATAGGATTGAATGAGAACAAACCACCTATAAAATTTTCAAATCTATATATGCATGTGATGTATTCTGTTACTAGCATTAACACAGCAGTTTTTGTTCTCATAATTGTAAAGTCCAGGACAGAGGCTGGATATTCATAGAACCTGGGTTCAGGTAATTGGACACTGGAACAACTTTGCACACACATCCTCCCCCACGGCGTTTAAACCTACCCTGATACAAATATGATGCAGTCTACTATTAACACTGCAGATAATTATGGCTCCCTTCACATACAGTATAGGAGTGACATAGCTACCTAGGGACAGGAAGTGTGTTATTTTCAGGAATACCAAGTGAAAATGAAAGCAGAAGTAGCTTGAAAAAACACAGCCACCATACCAAGCATAAATGATGAATCTGGAGTCAAAGCAGCATAATAAATACATAATTCAGTGCAGAAACCCCAGATTCATGTAGTGAACAACTTTCACAAAAATAAGCAAAATTGTGAAAATATCATAAAATCAGATTGTATGATCTTGCTGTCTTGCTTTTTTAAATTTTCATAGTTCAAAAAAAGCAGCCGCAAGTCAATGCATATTACCAACTGCATAGTTGGTAATATGTTATGTAGTTGCATGACATTTGGGGGAGCTTTCCTCTGCAGACAGTAGGTGTAACATGGAGTTTAACAGTCGTTCAGTCTCTATGGGTGGAAGGGCTGATGTGAGTGGTAATCCATCTCTCATACAAACCCTGAAATGGGATGGAATTAGAAGTGACAGAATTGCTACCCCTGCAGCCTACAGAAAGCGTTACCTAGTTTGGGACTGATTTATATGTTTCTATCTAGAATGCTGGCTGCAGAGCAATCATTAAATATTAATGCACTGTTACAGATAGAGTGCCTTGACTTCCACTTTAAAGCACCTTTCACACCTTTCCCTCTTGAAGTATTGTGTTACTACATATTTTGCATTGAGGCAGCCTATTCATTTGAATGGACAGCCAACACAGAAGAATGGACAAAAAAAAAAAAAAAAACACTGGTTTTGTTGTGTGTGTTTATTTTTTATTATTTGTCTGGATTACATAAAAAAAAAAAAAAATTGTAAGACAACAATCACCAAAAAGCCTTGTTTGTTTTTAAAAAAAAATATATGATTTGGGTATTTAACAAAATTATTACCAGATAAATATACCGATAGCAGAAGTGTAAAAATTGTTATGAAACAAATTGGGTTATGTCCGCATGGCATGGCTACCATGGACATATGATAGTACGCTATGCCTTGTCCCTGAAACAGTTAATCGATTAGACCAGCTGTTCATTCTCAGTGGTCTGTTTGGCAGTGAACAGAGGAGAAGCAGGCAGAGCCACACATGCTGAGGATCGGGATGTCCATTGGGAGGGCTCTGGCTGGGCATCTGTCTTGAAGCATCAAACGAGTTGGCACTGCATGCTGGTTAAAGGCTTGATAAAAGTATAGATTTGCTTAGCAGATGCACTTTGGAGAATTCAAGCTGTGAATGCAGCACTATATAGATCCATACTCTGGCTACCATCATAAATTTCCAGCCCCCTAGAACCTCTCCCGTGTATCTCCCATATCTGCCTACGAGGGGGTCATGCTTACCAATGGCTTTGTCCCGCGCTCTACCTGATTCACGCATGTTTTCTGGTTTTTAAACCATAATTAACCCATCACGCTCCTGAAGAGGCGTTATTTGTCAACGCGAAACATGTTGATCACAGTTCATTCTATCTAAGGGAAAGCTACTCACCCCTCTACAGATATAGCTCCATATGGTCACTACCAGTGTTTGGCGATATTTGTCCTTATGTTACAGATTCACCACTGTTTACATTTTGAAGGCTCCTTACCTATGTTTAGGGGGTGGGTATGCTCATTTCAAATTGGATTATTATTGTTGATGATTTATGATGTTCCCAACATTATTATTTAATAAATGACTATATTTAATTTTTAGTCCCATATTTTTTGGTCTCTTGTTCTTTAAAAATTGTTATGGTCTAAAAGGCATAAATGGGTATGAAAGCTGAAGTGGTAAATAAATGGTATTAGGCTACTTTCACACTGGGATGCCCGGCCTTTAGCGATAAAGTGATGCTCGTTTTAGCGGTGCTTTTTCGACCGTTAGCGGGGCACTTTTTACCAAAAGAAAAATGGTAAAATGTCCCGCTTTGCGGCGCTTTGGAAGCGCTGCTCATTATTCATTGCAAAGGGCACATTTTGGGAGCGCTAAATACAGCACTCCCAACCCACACCTATGATGCCGATTGCAGGACTATTTGTAACGTCCCGCAAGCACACTGCAATGAATGGGAGACAGTTTTCAGGCGCTTTTCAGAGGCTATTTCTAGTGCTAAAGCGCCTGAAAACTGCCACAGTGTGAAAGTAGCCTTATTTGTAGTCAGACTTTCTATTCAGGTCCTTTTTTTGAGCAATTACATTCATACACTGGACTCCAGCGGCAAGAATCAGCAGATTTTTGCAGCTGGGATGAAAGGTGTATGCGAACAGCGGTGACTACTTGGCCTGTACAGTAAAAATAATGATGGGCTGAGTAGCCGTGGCTGTTTGTATGGATCTGCAGAACCTGTGGTTAAGGCTAGATGAGTGAACAAATGCTTCCAGCCTTTAACACATGTACCATGTACTTTTGCCATATACAATGACCTGTATTACCCAGAGGTATCCTAGTACTGTCCTGAAATTGCTGTTTACCGGAATGATGTTACCAGAATAGGAGAAATTGTTGCATGAGCAGTTTGGGATGGGTAACTTAGAGATATATAAAGATGTCTGCTGTTGTACTGTATCTTTGTAAGGTGCTCTATACAAGCTTGATTCAATCCTACCCAAGTTGTAAAATGGGTCTTAATACTTGGAAAATTTGTATCCACAGGTGCCCTTGCAGGCCTAATAGACATTGCAGCAGACTGGATGGCAGATTTGAAGGAAGGGATTTGCATGAATAAGTTTTGGTTTAACCATGAGCAATGTTGCTGGGACTCAAATTTTGCCACATTTGATGAAAGAGACAAGTGTCCACAATGGAACACCTGGGCGGATCTTATTATTGGCCAGGCAGAAGTAAGTCTTCCTACACTTTTTATAAAAAGGATAATTTTATTTGTTCAATTCAATATACATATATTGTTTTCAGCTCAGAAACTTCATCTTGAGTTTTTGTCATTTTTGTTGGGAAAATAATACAACTTTATTATTTTTTGTGTGTACGTATGATATTTTCTTGACTATATTATTGAAACAAGAGTTGCCATATTTGTATAATTTTCACCATGATTCATCTTTTTATTGAACTGCACTGTCTCAAGCCTGTCTACCCCTCCACACTGTTTTTTTAATTTTTATCTCCAGCAACATGTTCTGTAGTTCGCATTGAATGAACAAAATACTGTATTGTTATATACCATATAACATTTGGTTAACGGTTCACTTTAAACTTTTGTTTATGGTCTATTTTAAACTTTTCTGAGGGATGGGGTCCACATTCCCGTGCAGTGCGTTTCGACAGTCCATTTGTTTAAATGGGGGTTTCCAAGTGCGCCTAACTGCTGAAAAAAGTAAAGCTGCACCAATCTGTTGAAACTGCATGGTACTGCGGTACTATGCTATTAGGTGCCCGCACTCGCAATGAGTTTGGGGTGCCATTAACAGTATATTGGCATGGGCATGCGTATTGCAAGGGCAGTACGATCATCTGTGGTGTGGGAAACTCGCACAGAATGCGCATTTTCCAGCATCACGCTATGGTGTTAACGGTCCCTGAAGCTGTGGACAGCGTGTTTCCAGGCAAGATTTCACACACATTTGTGTAATGTATGTGTCCTTTCTTTGGTTACTTAAAAGTATTTTAATTGTAATATTCAATTTTTTACAAACTGAACTGAATTTATCTTTTGTTCTCCATGCCCACTTGGATCAAACTTTGTCATTATTGAAGAAGATCTAGACAAACCTTGATATACCCAGCATATTTTCTCTACGGTTCATTTAAAAAAAAAAAAAAACATTTTTATCGGTATTCTTCTTAGCTCTTATAGGATCTTTGCGTAATAAGTTTTGCTGTACAAATGTGACACACATTCGCACAGCTCCTACTTTCCTTATTGTCCCGTAATGCTTTATTTTTAAAATACCTCCGTAAAGAAAAAAAATCCTCTATGGCCACTAGATGGGCTTGACAATCATACAAGGTAATTATATTACACAGAATAACAGAATACGTGCCACGTTTTTTCAGCAGACTTTTTATACATAGATTCCATAGTGGTAAAAGGGACCGTTTTTTAAAAGCACAATGATCTTATCCTTATAGACTGTAATCCATAGGAAAAAAAAGTCATGTAACTGTGGGTAAATGCTATTTAGGCTTTATTACCTAGTGTTTAGTTTTTTTTTTTAATCAAAGTATAATTTTTTTATTAAGATACTTCACTTTTTTAAATTTTTTTTTTCTCAGTGCTTTGAATCTCCTGTCTCTGTGCATTTCTGCTGCATGCCATCGCTCTGGAATGGCTTCCTGATGGTAACATTCGTGGGCCATACCTACCTTTTTTTTTTTTTTCCTGACCTGCAAGGTCAAGCAATAATGTGCTAGTATGATGCATACTAGCACATTATCTGAAACTCACCTGAAAACGAAGAATTTCAGCAATGTGCTGTCAATGCTGGAAGCCGCTTACATCTTCACCCGTCTTCCTTCTAGGTTCGCAGACACCGGCTGTGTGACTGGCCGGAGCTGCGATGATGTCACTCCCACGCATGCGTGGGGCAGTAGCCGCTTATGGCACAGGATTCTGAAGGAACAGCCTGGGTGGCTGTTCCTTCAGAGTGCATGCGCTGATGACTTTGGCTGCATATATAGTAAATATCTCCTAACTCTGCACGTTTAGGAGATATTTACAGTACCTATAGGTAAGCCTTATTATAGGTGATCGACATTTACAACCACTTTAAGTGCCTGTTGTTCGTTTACATATGCTACAAATAGCATAACAGAATGACTTAAAATGCTATTTTTATGCTTTTTTTTTATAGGGGCCTGGATCTTATATAATGAACTACATTATGTACATCTTCTGGGCTTTGAGTTTTGCTTTTTTGGCTGTTTGTCTGGTGAAAGTGTTTGCCCCCTATGCCTGTGGCTCAGGAATTCCAGAGGTGAGTTTTGGTTGTGCTGCTTCTATAATAGTGTATATAATAATATAGTAGATACATCAGACTGTCCATTATTTAACATTGCCATATACCAACTGTAATCTTCCATTAAAGAGATGTATGTGTGCCTGTAAAACCCCTTACTATTTTTCACTGTTCACTATTGAGATGTAAAACAAATTTATCTGGCTTGCTCATGTCAGGCCATATATTGTCAAACCAATGTGACAGTGGAAGAAGTGATGACCTGTCTGTGGTCAACAAAGTCAACCAGTTGGGTAATGTAACTTGTATCAATACCCTCTTTCTCTTATAGTTTGTTTTTTAGGCAACATTTATATTTCCTGTGTTGCTCTTGGGAGAAAACCTATGTAATATCTTCATCACTGCTGATTACCCATGATGTAATATCTTTATTGCTGCATCCAGAGTAGTATTGTTGGCTTTAGTTAAGCAAAAGGTTAAAGTAATGATCTGTTAGAAAAAATGGGCACGGCAATTCCAGCAGTGCATTGTACTGAAATTGTAAGGCATTAATTAAATAATTTCTATTTCAATTTTGCAGATTAAAACCATTTTAAGTGGATTCATCATCAGAGGTTACTTGGGAAAGTGGACTTTAATGATCAAAACAGTAACACTGGTACTTGCTGTGGCTTCAGGCCTGAGCTTAGGGAAGGAGGGTCCCTTAGTACACGTTGCTTGCTGCTGTGGAAATATATTCTCCTACCTCTTTCCGAAGTATAGTACAAATGAGGCGAAGAAAAGGGAGGTAAGCCTGGCATACACGTACAAGCTACAAAATGGTTGCATATAGATGCGGTGAGCAGCTTTTTTTAAGACTATGTAAAGGACAGCCATCTCATCTCAAGTTAGGCTCAAATCCTGACAGTTGTATGTACTGCTAAATGCTGTCAATTCATTGATGGGTCATGGGAATAACTGAGAGTGGTCAAAATCAATATTCATGAAAATATCGGGACAAAGGGGCAAAGATATCCTAAACCTTTAAGTTATACTTCCGCCCCAAATGAGGATTGGACCCTGGTAAACAAAGTGTAGGCCAGCCCAGAGATAACCCTTCCTAGTACTAGCATGCCTTTATTTTTTGCTAGTATCCTAGGAGGATAGATGTCTTTTCTTAGTTCCACTGATTCAAACAACCTATTTGTATTCTAGCAATATATTATCTTAATTTTACAGCATAGGACTTCTATTTCTTGACTATTTGCATCTACCTTCAGCAGATTGGACCCTGCAAAAAAAAAAAAACTTGATCGAGCCTCCCGCAGAGAACACCGTATAACCCCACCCACTATGTGAGATTCCAGTTTTTTTTTTTTTTTTTTAAATGTATCCCTAGGTGATGTACCTGTTTTCCTCTGGAGAAGAAGCATATGTTTTTAAAACAGTCATTTTTTGTCAAGATCTGACTCACTGCTGCATTAAGCTATCTGGCAGTTCTAGTATCCGTTACCATTGGTGTGCACCTTGGGGACTGTTCCCTGTATTAGATGCTTTGTGCACTGGATTCTGCGTTAGTCATTTTGTCTCCAACATTTCTCTGTGCGAGCAATTTAAAATTGCTGTTTTTTTCCTGTGTAAAGGAACAATAAACACTGCTCAGAGTGATAGCTGTTCTCCTGTCTTGGAGCAATGTCCTATTATGACACCTCTCCCATTATCTGATCTAGCTCCCTCTTAGGCACACACCCTGTGGTCTGTATGACAAAAGCAGGATGCTATTCCAGTCACTTCTAGAACCTTCAGCTTCCAGGGGCCAGAAACACTGCATGTCCCCCTGATCCGTTCATGATTCAGAAGCAGAACCTCCTTTCTTTGAAGATATTATGGAGGAAAGTATTGAGAACCATTATTTTGTAGCAGAAGCTGCAGATGATTTTTCTTTCCTTTGTGGCAGTGCAAGGTCCTCTCACCATGAAGATGTAGTAGAAAACACGTTCTCAAGAATACAGAATGAAGGGGCTCCATAATGTCAGTTCTGAGCTGAGAAAGGTGTTTTTCTTATAATCTAGGACCTGACAATAGTTTGGGTTTCCACTCAAAAGTTAGGAGGTCTCTGCAATAGAGGGGAGTGTGTACGTATGCACAGTGCAGGTGCAGTCTGTGACAAAACAGCAAGGTAAAAATCCCTAAAGTGGATGTTAACTCCATTCATGAAATTTGAGTTGGGCACATATATCCGCAGTGTTTATCTCTCTTCAAAGCACTAAGTTCCATGTCTTTCTCCTGCTCCATTCTGTTATCAGCACGATCACTTCTGACAAGTTCTCGGTCAGATAAAACCAGCCTGAACTTTGTGTCAGGGTGGGTGCTATAAATAGATTTACAGAGAGCTGGCCTACTCATAGCACAGCTCTGCAAGTTTCTGCTTATGTGGAGAGGGGGTGTGTGCCTTTCCTCCAATCAGATGTCTCACAGTGTATTACAAGAATCCACATCCATAGGTGAATCAGGAAGAGAAAATTCTAACAGGAGCTGCACTTTTTAAACCGTATATAAAACTGACGATTGCAGATATACATGTAAAACTTATGTAGGTGGATCTGTTTCATCTCTGTGTATCATCTGAGGCTGTTCATTTCACTGGGTATACGTGAGGGTTTACATCCACTTTAAGCCTTTTAGAATGCCTTTTAAATTTATTCTATGAAAAAGTTATTTAAATTGGCTGTAAAGCCTGAAGGTTTTTTCACCTTCATGCATTCTATGCATGAAGGTAAAAAACCTGTGTACTGCCTCGGCTGTCCTGGGTCTCTTTGTTTGGCTCCCTCCCTGTGTCTCTCTCTGCTATTGGCTCCCACTGCTGTCAAGCCTGTGAGCCAATGGGGAGAGAGCAGGGGGCGGGCCGAGCCGCAGCTCTGTGTGTCTTATGGACACACAGTGCAGGGCTCAGGAGCGAGCATACACCAGTGCCCTCATAGCAAGCAACTTGCAACTGGTGGCACTGGTCAAGGGGGAGGAGCCAGAAGCCCCGTTTGGGGACACGAGAAGAAGATGATCAGGGCTGCTCTGTGCATTACACAGAGCAGGTAAGTATAACCTGTTTGATTTTTTTTTTTTTTTTTTTTTACAACCCAAAGCTTTAATATCACTTTAAGAAAAAACTGACTCTTCTGGTAGTGGATCCTGCCAATTCAGTGTTTAAATAACACCTTACAGGCCCTTTTGAGGATGTGCCCTCTTTTAAGGATTCTGTTGATGGGTGTCCGGAAGCCCTCTTAAAGGTGTTCCTTGACCTTGCAGGTTCTGCCCTATAGCCAAATATTGCTGCTGTGTCCATTTGCCAGACTAACCGGATAGAGGACTTACAAATAGACAACATGAACATGTTATTGAGCACCCTGCTCTCTTCTAAATAATTCTGTTGCTGTCCTCAGCATTGTTGTTTTGTGTTGATGCTAGAGAATGTAATTCACCAAGTCTCTAGAGTATCCCCCACCTAGGTGCATGTGTGCAGCATATTGTGGCTGAAAATGTATAATGAAAAAAACAGTGCACTGCCAAAAAAGTGATGAAACTAAAGCGGTAATCTGTGCTGATCTGACAGCTGCTGCAATCACTGAATGTGTGTTCCTCACATATAAACTGGAGATCAAAATTTGAGAACAATTTATGAACACTTGATTTTTTTCAGAAATAGAGTAATCTTCATTGCTCAACATTTGATGGAATTTTGTTGTGGCTATTCCATGCTAAAAGAAAAGTGTTTTTCAAAATAACCAAGGCACTTCAACAAAAAAAAAAAACTTTTTTTCTTTTTCATACATCATCTGACACAGAGTTAGGCTAATATTCATTAGCTGCTGGGTTATACTTCATCTCCAGGTGTATGGACACTGGTAGACCAAAGGTCTTTAGACAGGAAGTGATCCCCTATATAACCCCTCCCATACAGGAAGTACTTCAGTTTTTTTACCAGTGTCTGCAAGGTGGATGGCATGGTTGTTTGAGCTTTCTGAGCTCCAAGTCTCTAGTCCCACAAACGGTTCTTAAATTAATCAAGGGATTGACTGATCAGATACATTTGACACAGGCTTTATTAGCTTAGATAAATGGTACCTGAGCCTCGCAAAGAAGACTCAAGATCCTGCAAGGTTTTGCCTGTAATGCGGCCTTCAGGCGCTGGACTCTGCAAAGTGGAATCCGGGACACGACAGCGCTAAGGCATTCCTGCAGGGTGCTGTACAGGTCCAAGGGAGTGGGCCCTAAACATGAAAAGTGTATCCAGTCCTTGAAGATCCTCAAGTGACAGGAACCCGCCGTGATGGGTGAAGTTTGGGCTCTTAGTTTCTAAGCCTGGACAGGTAATTGAAACCCCTTTACTTATTGTGGGGTCTCCTGGTGATTGTAACAATCAGTCAAGCTAGCTAGAGGCTGGACACCTGTGTGCGGTGACCATACGGGGGAGTTTGGGCTGGCTGTGGGTGTTGGCAAAATGTACCTTTTTTTGCTTGTGTCTGGCTGTTCTTTACCTGTATGAGGGCGCACAATGGTGTGCCATTGCGTCTTGGTTTGCCAAGGTGCACGTGCGTTCGCAAGAGCGCCGCTGGGCTAAGCAGTTTGGCGCCCATGGCGCACGCGGCTTTGCCGCACATGCGCTGTAGCCTTTATCTTTGCGCATGAAGGTTCGCAACATACACGAATACAGCCATGCCCGTTCGCATTTGCGTGCGCATGCACGCACAGAACATTCCGGCGCCCAGCCAGCTTATTTGAGCTGTTAATGCCAAGCATGCGGTGCTTTCAGAAGGCAGCTGTGGGACACAGAGCAGTCTCTGAACCAGGCATTTGCAGTGGTTCATTTCTCCTTACTCAGGTCACGTGAGTCACCAGGTGATGCTTGGCAGGCTTAAGGTGCTTAGCAGGATTGTTTCATAGAGGCTTGGTGAGCCCTACTAAAGGGTCTCCCTTCTGAGGTGTTTTAATACTACACCTCAGGTACTCTTTTTGTGGCTAGTAAATGTCTTCAAAAAAGAGGATCGGGACTAACACTACTGGGAAGGGCACACCTATGTCGTTAGTAGTTCCTGGTGAACCTAGTCATATCCCTAGTGTTGTATCCCCTGAAGGACCAGAGGCTTCCGGACAATCTGAGCCGCTGCGCTTATCTGGTATTGTGCCTACAGTCAACGCTGCTGCTTCACCCCTTTATCACCACGGATGAACTGTTCTCCTTCCGAGCAATCTGGACAAGTAGGTATCAAGTTGGTGTCTGCCTCTCAATCAGAGGCTTTTGATCCTGACTCGTAACTAAATGGTTTGTTCTGCCTTTAAGTTGCCTCTTGCAGATGTTACTGAGCCTCTTTGAGATCCCTGAGGCCTCTTCAGGCCACACAGGCTTTCCCCTTACACCCTCTGTTGGAACAGGCTGTGCATGCTGAACATCCTGACAGGATTTTTGTTCCTCCTAAGAGTTTTTCCCTTTTTATTTTCCATGGATGAAGTTTAAGAAGTGGAGCATGCCAGCCGTAGATGCAGCAGTCTCTTCCTTAAACAAGAACTTAACTTGTCCGGTAGATAACGCACAGGGCTTAAAAGACCCTGTTGACAAGAAATTGGAGTCATTATTAAAAGATTCCTTTTTTTGGCCAGTTCAGCTATTCAGCCAGCTGTTGCAGCAATTGGTATCTGCCAGTCCGTAAAGGATCAGTTCAGACCGCCTGACAGGTCTATTCAGGAGGATGATCTGCCTGAAAATAAGACAGTTTTTCCTCGAGCGCTGTGTTTTGCTGTTGACGCCTTAAAGGATTCAATACAGCAGGTTTCTCATTTGGCTCTCTTGTCTGTACATATGCGCAGACTTTTGTGGCTTAAGAACTGGTCAGCCGAGCTTCCTTGTACAAAGTTATTGGCAGGTTTCCCCTTTCATGGGAAATGTTTATTTGGTGATCATTTGGACAAATATATCCAAAGGATTTCCGAAGGGAAGAGTTCTCTACTTCCTGTGAAGAAAAGCACCAGGCGTCCCTCGTTTAAAACCTCTGGGACTGCTTCCTCAAATGTCTCAGCGCCAAGGCAGTTCCGCCGCCAACAGGGCGGTCTAAACCCAGCACCAAGCCCTCCTTTTAAGGGGACGCCCCCACTCCATCGAGTGGGGGAAAGGCTGCTGCACTTTGCAGACATTTGGAGAACAATAATTCAGGACGAGTGGGTCACCTCAACTATATCCCGCGATTAGCTGGAGTTGTGGAAGGTTCCCCCTCAGAGGTTTTTAAGATCCAGCGTTCCCGCAGATCCTCCAAAAAGAGACTTATTGCTTCAGGCACTACATCATTTAGTGCACCAAGGAGTGATTGTAGAGGTTCCTGTATCCGAAAAAGGCACAGGGTTTTACTCAAACCTGTTTACGGTTCAAAGACGAAACGGGGACACAAGGCCCATTTTGGACCTAAGATCCCTGAACAAGTATCTACTGATCCAGTTCTTTCGGATGGAGTCTGTCCACTTAGTAGTAGCCTCAATCCAGATGAGAGACTTTCTAGCCTCCATCGATATAAAGGACGCGTATTTACACGTACCTATATTTCAGTCTCATCTGAGGTTCCTGCGATTTGCAGTAGAGGAATGTCCTTTTCAGTTTGTGGCTCTACCCTTTGGGCTTGCTACAGCTCCCCCGGGTGTTCACAAAGGTCCTAGCACCAGTACTGGGTCTTTTAAGGGCCCAAGGGATCTGGATGCTCCGGTATCTAGATGACCTCCTGCTCAGAGATCACTCACTACAGGCTCCAGAACAGAGCATAACATGCACAGTGCGGTATTTGGAAAGCTTAGGCTGGATCATAAATAGTGAAAAGTCAAACTTGAGACCAGCTCAAAGTCTAAAGTATTTAGGTCTGATCCTAGATGCAGTCCAAGCAAGAGTATTCTTGCCACCCGCAAGGATCTGTGTCCTGAAGGATCAGGTGCATCAGATAAGGGGCACCAGACAACCCTCCATACAAGACATCTTGTTGGCTTGGAACAGGAAAGGACAAGCCCTGGGTTATCCAATGTTCTTATCTCCTCGGGCACACTTAAGCCTAAACTGGTGGTTGCAGGATCAGAACCTGCGAAAGGGAAGATCCTTCCTCCCGGTAACTTGCAGAGTACTGACTACAGATTCCAGTCTCTCAGGCTGCGGAGCGATCCTAGAAGGGCTCACAGCTCAGGGGAAATGGTCAAGGACAGAACAGATCCTGCCCATCAACATCCTGGAATTACAGGCAGTACGACTGGCCCTACGGTCCTGGACGGTGGAGCTTCAGGACTACCCTATCAGGGTTCAGTCCGACAATGCCACTGCAGTGGCCTATATAAACCACCAAGGCGGTACCAGGAGTCGTTCAGCTCTGAAGGAGGTGAACCACATACTAGCCTGGGCAGAGAGACATGTGTCGATCCTATCGGCGGTCCATATCCTGGTAGTAGAAAACTGGTAGGCAGATTATCTCAGCCACCAGCAAATCTGCCCGGGGGAATGGTTCCTACACCCAGGGGTGTTCCAGGAAGTTTGCCAACGTTGGGGTTGGCCGGAGGCCAACCTACTGGCATCCAGGTTCAACAACAAGCTACAGCAGTTTGTGTCCCGAACAAGAGATCCTCTGGCGATCAGAGCAGATGCTCTGGTAGTTCCATGGAGCCAGTACTCCCTGGTTTATGCTTTCCCTCTGATCCCTCTCCTTCCACATTTGTTGTGCAGGTTTCAGAGAGGGGGAGTTCCAGTCATTCTGGTGGAACCAGCCTGGCCCAGAAGGCCCTGGTTCCCGGAGACTGTGAGACTAACAATAGACGGGCCATGGACGCTTCCACGTCGCCCCGATCTACTGTCTCAAGGTCCTATATTCCACCCCAATTTACAGTCTCTAAATTTGACAACATGGCTATTGAAGCCAGGGTGTTAAAAGGACCGTGGCATCTTGGGACCAGTGGTGTCTACCCTAGTGAATGCTATAAAACCTGTCACTAAGAAGATCTATCATAAGGTCGGAAGACTTATATTGCTTGGTGTGAAGCCAAAAAATGGCATCCTCGGAAATACATGATTGGGAGAATTCTCTTTTTTCTACAGTCAGCTGTGGAAATCAAATTTGGCTTTGACTACAATCAGAGGTCAGGTTTTGGCCCTATCAGTATTCTTCCAAAGGCCTTTAGCCTCCCATTCACTGGTCCGAACCTTTATGCAGGGGACAACTCGCTTGCTTCCCCCCATTAGGTCACCTATGTGTCCTTGGGACTTGAACTTGGTGCTGTCTGTGTTACAGAAACAAACATTTGAGTCAATCAAGGAAATTCCATTAGACTTGCTGTCACGCAAGCTAGCCTTCCTGATGGCCTTCACCTCAGCTAGAATGGTATCGGAGTTGGCGGCCCTTTCGTGCAGGGAACCATACTTGATCCTTCACTACAACAGGGGCGTGTTATGACCTATTCCATCCTTTTTGCCAAAAGTGGTGTTGGCCTTTCATTTAAATCAGGACATTATTTTGCCTTCTTTTTTCTCTCGGCCTCGTTCGGCGGAAGAGAGACGACTGCATTCTTTGGACGTTGTCCGGGAAGTCAAGGTTTATTTGTCTAGATCTGCAGAGATCCGAGGATCAGACTCCTTTTTTTGCTTTACCAAAAGGACCCAATAAGGGGCAGGCAGCTGCCAAAGCTTCCATTGCCAATTGTGTCCGTCAATTGGTCATTCAGGCCTATGGTCTGAAACTTAAAGCTCCTCCCTTTAGGGTGAGGGCTCATTCTACCAGGGGTGTAGGAACCTCCTGGGCTTTTCGCCATCAGGTATTTGTGGCTCAGATTTGTAAGGCTGCTACCTGGTCTTCAGTGCATACGTTCACAAAATTTTATCAAGTGGATGTTCAAGCAGCCGAGGATTTGGCTTTCGGCCTCAGTGTACTGTGGGCTGCCGTATAAGGTCTGATGGCTTTTGTTTGGCAGGGGGTCTCCCTCCCCTCAAGGCTATTGCTCTGGGATGTCCCAGCAGGTAATGAATATTGGCCTAACTGTGTGTCCCACGATGTATGAAAAAGAAAATAGGATTTTTTCGTCATACTTACCTGTAAAAACCTTTTCTTTGAGTACATCATGGGACACAGAGGTCCCTCCCCTCTTTTTGAGGATTCAGTGCTACAAAAATTAAGTACTTCCTGTGTTGGAGGAGTTATATAGGGGATCACTTCCTGTCTAAAGACCTTTGGTCTACCAGTGTCCATTCACCTGGAGATGAAGTATAACCCAGCAGGTAATGAATATTAGCCTAACTCTGTGTCCCAGGATGTACTCAAAGAAAAAGAATTTTACAGGTACGTATGACGAAAAAATCATATTTTTGTAGAAAACCCAATGATCAAAATTAGAGAGCAGCAATGACTGTAGCACTGAGAGAGAATACAATTTCTGAAGGTTATAACAATCAACATTTAGTAGAAAGTGGGGGGGCCCTTGCTTTGAATGACTTCAGCAAATCTGCAGCCACAGGACGTCACTAGTCTCTCACACTTCTCTGGTGTGGTTTTGATCCGCTCTTATTTTAGTTTCTTCCACAGAAACTGTAGTGGGTTTCTTGACCATAACTTTGTCGCCAACGATTTTCCAGAGGTTTTCTATTATGTTTAGATCAGGACTCTGGGCTGGCCATTTCATTATTTCATGTTTCACCTTCAAGGAACTGCTTTACCAGTTTCGCTGTGTGATAGAGGGCATTGTCATGCGTGAAAATTGCTGGCTGATTGAGTGATGAACGTAGGGAAAGGAACCGCATGTTGTCGAAGAAGGTTCTGATAAACATTTGCATTCACTCTGCCATGTAGCTGTATAAGAGGCCCAAATCCTGATGTTGAAAACATCCCCCAAACCATGACGCTTCCCCCTCCACCTTTCACTGACTTCTTTACACACTTTGGGATCAGTCTTTCCCAGTTTTACGACAAACATAATGTTTCCCGTCGGAACCCAAATAAAGTAAACTTGCTTTTATCACTAAAGTGAACTTTGGACTAGTTCTCCTCTGTCCAAACAACATGCTCCACAGCAAAGGTTAGTCCTAGCCTTTTGATTCCTTCTGCTAATGAGAGGTTTGGTAAGCAGAGTGCAATTCACTGATGTAAAGCACACAGCTATACTTTATAGATTTGCAGTGAGATTTTACATGGGCCCTGAGTATTATTGCAGTTTAGTAGGCCAAATCTGCCAAGCAGATTTTTACAAGACCATTTATTTTGCTTTTTAGAATAGAAAGATCAGGAGCAAGGATCCAGTTCAGGTTTCACTTTGGAAAACTCCTTTATATGACTTCTATCCAGCCTTTCTCATGTACAGTATATATCTTTTCCGAGAGTGCTCAGTAGCTTTAATAGAAGACTTAATGACGTTTACTTTTTCTGTTTTGTAGGTTCTTTCGGCAGCTTCAGCTGCTGGTGTATCTGTAGCATTTGGCGCACCTATTGGCGGTGTCCTGTTCAGCTTGGAAGAAGTTAGTAATTCATTTTTTTCCCTTTTTCCTTACAGGGTTGTGGAAGAATTACTAGATTAATGTATCCTAAACATAATGTATATGGGCTCATTTCACTTGTTTGGTAGGCCCATTAGTCAGTTTCCAAGGTAGAGAATAGAAGTCCTCCCAAGGAGTTAAACTATGCATGTCCTTATTTGGTTGACTCCTTCAGGAACATTGCACGAAGGATCTTAGCAGTGTGCAGTAAGCATTCTGACATTTTAATCCAGTGTTGCGAAGTAATACTTGGCTAGACAACTGAGTAGAGAGTCCATGAAAGTGTATACCTGTATGTGCCATGCTGAACAGTTGTCCTGTTCCAGACTGTTTAACCCACAGTGCTAGAAGTTCTAATGGCTTGAATAGCTAGTCATGGTGGAACACTTGCAACTTGGCTGCATAAATAGTAGCAGAAGCAATTGAAATTCTCTGTAAGCTTCAAAGAAAAGTGAAAAAGATTTACTGGAAATTTGGAGTCGGTAGTAATTTCCCTTTTTTGTCAATGTTGTTTTCTCATATATCTCTGTTTCTCCAGGTCAGTTACTATTTCCCTCTCAAGACATTATGGAGGTCCTTCTTTGCAGCATTGGTGGCTGCTTTCATCTTGCGATCTATTAATCCCTTTGGGAACAGTCGGCTTGTGCTATTTTATGTAGAGTACCACACTCCATGGTATCTATTTGAACTGATCCCATTCATCCTTCTAGGAGTGTTCGGCGGTCTGTGGGGAGCCTTTTTCATCCGTGCAAACATTGCCTGGTGTCGGCGCCGGAAGACAACGAAGTTTGGAAAGTACCCAGTGTTGGAGGTTATTGTGGTGGCTGCCATTACAGCAATCATTGCTTTCCCAAACCCCTACACTCGCTTCAATACTAGCCAACTGATTAAAGAGCTCTTCACGGATTGTGGACCATTGGAATCCTCTACACTTTGTGATTATAAAAATGATATGAATGCTAGCAAGATCGTGGATGATATTCCGGACCGGCCTGCTGGTAATGGAGTTTACTCTGCTATGTGGCAACTGTGCTTGGCGCTTGTGTTCAAAATCATCATGACAGTCTTCACATTTGGCATTAAGGTAACAAAGTTCTGAGTCACTAGTTAACCTCAGGTATTTCTTGACTGTTCCATATCTGAAAGCCAGTACGGACAGTTTAAGCAGACCTTTTCCACCCTAGAGTTTATGTAAGGAGGGTGTTTAAAGCAAGTGATCTTTTATTTGTTCGTTCTCCAGCCTTTCTATTAAAGGGCTCTTGTTAGTTTGTGGTTTGGTATATATTTTTTTTCCTTTTAAATACTCTGAATCAGATTTTACTTGTATGTTTTCCTATTGCAGGTTCCATCAGGCCTATTTATCCCTAGCATGGCAATTGGTGCCATAGCAGGAAGGATTGTGGGTATTGCTGTCGAGCAGCTGGCTTATTACCACCATGACTGGTTCATATTCAAGCAGTGGTGTGAAGTAGGCGCAGACTGCATCACCCCAGGGTTGTATGCTATGGTTGGGGCTGCTGCTTGTTTGGGTAAGTTTGTGATGCATATTGGAAATGAGCTTGGGCATTCTCCAAACTTGACTTTATCCAAACTTCCACTAAGTGTTCCTTTCTAGTCCAGTCAGCTGTGGGCTGTGTCATTCTTTGCCCTGCAGCACGTATAAACCACTGGGCAGGATGCTGGTAACATCGGTGCCCTAGTATGGACATGCGCCCATATTTAGTCACTGCCATTGGGGCAATGGCTTTACCAGCTTCTCACCCCTTTGTTTACATGTGCTGCAGGGCAGGGAATGACATCCCACAGACAATTGGTCCAGATAATAGAACAAAGTGTAAGTTTGGCTAGAAATAGTTTGGAGGATGATGCCCAAGCTCATCTCTAATGCTTATGTTATATGCTATGTTGAGATCTCTGCATCTGGAGTTCTGAGTCCTGCATTCATCAATGAGATCTCTGTAAAAGAGTCCCAGGTCCAGCTTTCAGTCAATGAGATCTCTGCACCGATCTTCCAGGACCAACACTGAGATCTCTGCTTGTATATATGGTCTAACAATGTTGAAGAGACTATAGTGCAATCCAAACTGCTTCATGACCTCTTCTGGGTGAGTGTTGTAGTGACTCGCAATGAATGGACTTTCTCCAAAATCCATGTTGTGTATGTATATTCACCAGAATCGTAGAAATCACCAGAACATCATATGCTCAGTTTTGATCAATTTATTGGCAGCAAATCAAAAAGTGCAGTGTTTTCAGAGCTTATACCAGCTCCTTCAGACAAATGCTGACTGTTCTAGAATCCATTAAATAGTAGCACAGAACAATGGAAAAAGCCCCACCCTTAACAAGAACCTACCCCCGTCTTCACAGTATGTAAAAAAAAATGCCCAAAAAAAGAGAAATCCTAATACCAGAAGCAGCCAATGTTCTCATTGTGTACACATGTGCATCAGAAACAGCACCAGCTCAGCTGATCATAAAGGCCTGCAAAGTGATGACTATTGCCACTAGCACAAAGTTATGGTTAAGCAACCTGCAGGGACCCTGTTTCTGCCAAAAAAAAAAAAATCAAAAAGGCTGGATTACACGTGAGCAGAGGTATAGTAGAAAGGAAAGAAACCTCCACACATACACTGGCCAAGATGGAGATTAGTAAGCTATGTTAAAAAATAGCACGAGAGGTCATTATAGCGATAAGTCATATTTAGTCAATTCTAACAAATTTGCCAAGATTACATTTGATAAATCACTAAATAATTCAAGAAAAGGGGGAAGTTAGGGGCCAAGCACTGACTATAATGCTGCAACACTTTGATCAATGCTTACACGTCACACCTTATATTACAAAACTCTCTCTGATATTTCAACATACTTGGGACATGGTTCATTTCTGGGACCTAGACAAATGCTTTACAAAAAAAAATGAACATAAATAGAATGTATTTACTTCGCACGCCATACTAGATCTTACTTAACCACTTAAGGACCAGGGTGCTTTTTCAAACTTATTAAAATCTTCTTTTTTTTTAATTTTTTTTTTTTTTGCTCGAAAATTACAATTCTATTATAATTATTCTAAATAATTCAAGAAAAGGGGGAAGTTGGGGGCAACACATCTGACAAGCTAATAAGCAAAAAAAAAAAGATCTCTTGTCTAAAAAATGGTGGGTATGTTTGTTCAGTTGTTATGGTCATTTCTTTTAGTACATAAAGGGGTTGTAAACCCTTGCGTTTTTTCACCTTAATGCATCCTATGTAACCCCCCAAGAGAGCGCTTCTCCTAGGGGGTCATCTGATGGGAGGAGGAGCCGCAAGAGCCGCCGAGGGACCCCAGAAGAGGATGTTCGGGGCCACTATGTGCAAAACGAGCTGCACAGTGGAGGTAAGTATGACATGTTTGTTATTTAAAAAAAAAAAAAAACACACAGGTTCACAATCACTTTCATTGTTTATATACTCTGGAGATGGGGGTAGTCAGTGTTAGGATGGCCATAGAATATGCAATTTTCTTTCCTTCTATCATGGGACGAAGGAAAGAAAATTGCTTGATTACCTTATTATCAATGACTGTGTTGATGGGGGAATCCCTCCTGCTGCGCTATTGTATTCTAACATCGGGAGCTTTCCCCGCTGTCAGAATACAATGATCACTGCTGGCGGCTGTAGCCGCTGGAAGTGATCACAAGAAAAAAACCCAACAGGCTGGTTGCACTAATGTCCATCGGTAGATCTGCCCATCAATGGTTCAAAATTTGTCTGGTTCAGCCGGAATTTTCGATCCACCTTTGGTCGGCTTTAGGAGTAGGTAATTCTCATATTGTTATGTGCTTCTATTCAGTGGATGCTGGAGTGTTCAGAATTTCTCACTGCCTGAAGAAGATGCGAATCTAAACCCCAAAACATTTCACCTGTCTACTTGTGACTAATATATTGCTCACTACTGAGCATCTCATGAGCTGGTGATCTCTACAAATGGCTTTCCATGGGACCTCTGGCCACCGTTTTTTCCATGTCTAGCACTCGGTCAGTTACATAGTTAATCTGGTTGAAAAAAGACCATCCAGTTCAACATAGGGGAACAAAAAAAAAAAGCGCACATAAAAAAACAAAACCTCCATAAATACAAACCAATACCCACAGGTGATCCAGAGGAAGGCAAAAAAAAAAACAATAAAGCATGTCGGTGAAATCTCTGCATCCGTGTTTAAAAACAATAAAGCATGTCGGTGAAATCTCTGCATCCGTGTTTCAGGTTTGGCACTCAGTTGAGATCTTCACCTGAATTCCAGGCCCTGCACTCATCAGCGAGACCCCTGAATCCTAGTTCCAGGTCCAGCACTTAGTCACTTGAGATATCTGCAGTAAGTCAAGTGCAACTCCAGGTTTCCCTACTTTTTGAAAAAGGAATAGTGAGATTCTTCCTTTTGCATGGGACTGATATTTCATGGCTTTGAGTACAGATTGGAAAAATCTCTTGGTGATTTTAGCTCTAATGTCCCCGACAGATAAATGAAGACAATTAGTGATTATGTTCGTCAGTGTCATACAAATCTCTGTCCCAGGTGAATTTTAAAGGAAAGAACACTAAAGTCTTGCTGGTAGAAAATAAATTGTAGGGGATGAGACTTAGATGGTCTTTAATAAATATATTACTACATACTGCACTACTATATTATGGTTTGTATTTGTTACAGGTGGAGTAACTCGAATGACTGTGTCCCTCGTTGTTATAGTCTTTGAGCTCACAGGAGGTTTGGAGTACATTGTACCACTAATGGCGGCTGTAATGACCAGTAAGTGGGTTGGAGATGCTTTTGGACGGGAAGGCATCTATGAGTCTCACATACGATTGAATGGCTATCCTTTCTTGGATGCAAAGGAAGAATTCACACATACTACACTGGCACGTGATGTGATGAGGCCAAGGAGGAGTGACCCACCTCTGGCAGTTCTCACTCAAGATAATATGACTGTAGATGATATAGAAAGCCTGATCAATGAAACCAGCTTCAATGGCTTTCCTGTCATAATGTCAAAGGAGTCCCAACGGCTGGTCGGTTTTGCTCTGAGAAGAGATTTAACACTAGCTATAGGTAAGAAAGATAATTTCCTAATTCTGTTAAGGTTTCTTTATAAACCAGTTGTTTGATTTTGGGTAACTACATTTAAGCTGTAGAACTTCTTTTGCTCCCACAATAATTTAACTTCAAAGCTGCAGATCTTTTTTTTTGTACTGACTTGGTGCACTTTTAGGCTTCAATGCACATTGTCGCTGCACAGCCAAGGGTTTTGTAAGGGGAAGAAGGAAAAGAGGGACGGGGGGAGTAGGAAGCCCACTGATCCTAGCCCACAGTCAATTCTGAGAGTTGCTGCAACTGCACTCAGAGGATAAGCTCCGGCGAGATTCCGCAGCAAAAATGTCAGTTAAAGGAGTAAAGTCTTGTGGTTTTTCACCTTAATGCATTAAAGTAAAAAACCTTCTGTGCTGCAGCTGCCCCCCTTTTTCTTACCTGAACCTATTCGTTCCAGTGAGGGGCACGAGCCCAGCAGCTCCAGCCACTGTCTTGGGTCCTCATTGGATAGATTGATAGCAGCAGGAGCCATTGGCTCCCGCTGCTGTCAGTCAAATTCAGTGATGCCGGGGGCGGGGCCGAGTCCTGCTGTCTGTGTCAATGGATGCAGCAGCAGGACTTGGGAGTGCTCCCGCACAGGTGTCCCTATGGAATGCATCTCCTTGGGGGCACTTGATGAAGAGGAGCCAGGAGCGCTGCCAGGGGACCCCTGAAAAGGAGTATCGGGACCGCTCTGTGCAAAAAAAAACCCTTGCACAGAGCAGGTAAGCGTGACAGTTTTTTTTTTTTTTTTTTTTTTAATTAAAAAACATAACCTTTACAATCACTTTTTAAGGAGGATTTTCTAGTAAAACCCAGGAGCCTGTAATTTTAATGGATAATTATGACTGCACATTTTGTACATATAAAGCTTGCAAACTAGTTTTGAAAATAAAGTCAATAAAAAACATTAACACATACTATGTTTATTTATGTCAGGGTTATTTTGTTTAATTAAAAAAAAAAACATTTAAAGACTATACTATCCCTATAAAGATACATTTTCTGAAAGCATTACTAAACTGAAGAACAAAAATGTAATATATTGCAACTTACCAGTCCTTGGATGTGCTAGCTGCATTAATTTTAGGCTAAGAATATCTACTTCAAGTACAGAAAATATCTGATATAGCCATAAATGCAATGTAGTTGTCACTTCTTGTAAGCTGAAGAGGTTGCAAAAAAACTTCATCCTGTTTAAACTATTAATCCCATCATCCCTCATGTAGTTGACAGGGGCAGACTCTTTAATCTCCTGTGGAACATATAATATGTATGTGCTGCAGCAGGGCAGATGGGCTTAAACGCCCATGCGCTGCACATATGTGTCCATGAGGACCAAGGTTTCTGTGCTGAGGGTGCTCTCCCAGCACAGTGACAGCTGTCACAGACAGGGCTCCCAATCACTGTGATCACAAGATAGGGAAGTCCATCCCACCCCCACCCTTAAGACCCACCTAAGTGCTGCTGAGAGATGGTGAGAAGGGTTAAAGCTCCGAATGGCAACCATGGCTTTTTTCATATACACAATGGTGAAGGAAGCAAAGCTACCCAAAGAGGTTTCCAATAAAGGCCTGGAAAAAAAACGAAACAGACAAAATCTAGGAACTGGTAAGAAGTTATATATAAAACATTTTTGTTTTGGAGTTTAGATATGCTTTAGAGGAACTTGTCAGGACAAAAGTGTGGTAGTTGACCCTGGTGGCTTGTTTTTTTGAAGGTGCAAGCTCCATATATATTGTTGTAGTTCTTCATTACTTGCTGAGGTACATGTGGGTTCCTTGTCAGAGAATTTACCAAGTTATTAATCCAGAATGAGGATGACATCCCTAGACTCGCATCATCGACAAACTAAAAGCCAGCAATGGTTGCTCCCTTATTTGTATCCTAATGAGGTTTGAGTGTGAAAATCGGAGACTCACACCAAGATTTGCAGTCCAAAATTAAGTGTTATTCCCAAACTATAGCAGGTTCTATAGTCTATAACACATAAATCAGGTCAAATATTTCTGTCCTGACAGGTTTATGTTGAAGACCCGCAGGAGTGTCTGTGACTAACAAGAATATTTTGCTTCCCATTGTTAGAAAATGCAAGAAAAAAGCAGGAAGGCATTGTTGGAAGCTCCCGGGTATGCTTTGCCCAACACACGCCATCCCTGCCTGCAGAAAGCCCTCGCCCCCTGAAACTCCGCACCATCCTGGACATGAGTCCCTTTACAGTAACTGACCATACACCAATGGAGATAGTAGTGGATATATTCCGCAAGCTGGGACTTAGACAGTGCCTTGTCACTCACAATGGGTGAGTTACCCTATTTATTTTACTTACTAATGTGTTGATGTATTACTTCTAGGCAGTTAATCTACTTTTCTATTTTGTACCCCTTGTGTGAAATGTTTTCAGATAGTATATGAAAACTGAAAACATAAGGGACTATTTAAAGGAAACCTATAATGGTTTTGGGTCACTTTTCTAAGGTTTTATATTTCTTTAAACTAATATTTTATGTATAGGTAGCAGAGCTGCATGATTGTTCGTTAAAGAATCAGATCACGATTCTTGCCCCCAAGCGATCTTAACAAAGCATTTTCCCGATTTCTACGCAGAGTTCTCTAACAGCTGAAAACTGTCTAAAAAAAAAATAAAATAAAATCCAGGCAGTCTGCCAAGATTATGACAACATCGCTTAAGCTGGATACACGCTATACAATTCTCTTTAGATTTTTTTTCCTTTAGATTTACCAAAATCATATCATATGAGGTCAAACCTAAACCCTTTCAATGTGTATGCAATCAGGCAGGCACACTACATAGTTGAAGGTAAAATTAAAGGAAATTGAACAACAAAAATTGTACAGTGTGTATCTTCTAAGAGATACATTGTAACACGTAGTCCTTTTAGATCAAAGGAATGAAATTCAGTCTGTAAATGAGGGAAGTTTAACCAATTAAAGACTAAAACTTTTTCTGACACTTGGTGGTTACATGTTAAAATCAGAATTTTTTGCTAGAAAATTACTTAGAACCCCCAAATATATATATATATATAATAATTTATTAGCAGAGACCCTAGAGAATAAAATGGCGGTTGTTAAAATTTTTTTTTTGTCGCACTGTATTTGCGCAGCAGTCTTTGAAACGCACTTTTTTTGGAAAAAACACACTTTAATGAATTAATAAACAACTAAACAGTAAAGTTAGCCCAATTTTTTGTATAATGTGAAAGATGTTACGCTGCCGCCAGAATCGTGATAGATCTTTGTTCTTAGCAAAAAAAACAAACCTAATTCTCATTTTGGTCAGATTTGTGCAGCTCTAATACATAGCATTCCAAGAACACTGGATTAGCTAAGGAGACAGTACAGCAGTAATTGTTTATTTTCAGACTCTCATTGATCCCTCAGACAGAGCTGTACAGATGGAGGGTATGTCATTGCTTTGTCTCATTGGTTATGTGTAACGTTCAATTTCAGCTTGAACTATTGAACTTTGTAAATGGGCTTTTTTCAAGTGCTGGTATAGAGAAACTGAAAAAAATTTTAGTTTCAGTCTGAAAATAAGCAAAATACACATTTATTAATAAGCAATATTTCCTATTTCCCTGTCATTTTTAGTCCTAACCATAATAGAAAAAGTATATATAAAACCACTATACGTTCCCTTTAAATAAGATCCATATAAGATTAAATGTGGAAACCTTTTCCAGTGTGAAGAAGGCCTCCACTTAAAACTATTGTTTTGTGTGGTGGATGATTGGGGCAGTGTTGATGTAAAATGAGGCTGAAATGTAATATGTTAATGATGTAGTAATGAATGATTTGTTGAAATTGACACAGCAGAGGTTTACATCAGTGGACCGTCATAGGGCAGCTTTATTTATACAGTTCAGCTGTAGAATGCTCACAGAGTTAGGAATCTGTATTCTACAGGACAGATTACTGCACATATTTAAACACCAGGCAGTGAAGTAAAGAGCAGATACAGTATGTAAAGCTCCATTCGTCATATAGGGATATTACCAACTTCAGCCCTGGAAGGTTTTGGTGATATTTTATCACCTCTTCGTTTTTTATTTTTTGCGCTATAAAAAAAAAAAAAGAGCGATAATTTTTGAAAAAAAAATAAACATTTTTTTTTTTTACTTTTTGCTAGAGATGGATATCCAAAAAAAAAAAGTTAACATTTTTTTTCAGCAGTTTAGGCCAATATGTATTCTTCTACGTATTTTTTGGTAAAAAAAATTGCAATAAGCGTATATTGATTGGCTTGCACAAAAGTTATAGTGTCTATAAAATAGGGGATATATTTATGGCATTTTTTTATTATTATTTTTTTTTTTTTACTAGTAATGGCGGTGATCAGCGATTTTTAGCAAGACTGCGACATTGCGGCAGGCAAATCGGACACTTTTGACACTTTTTTGGGACCAGTGACATTAATACAGTGATCAGAGCTAAAAATAGCCACTGACTCCTGTATAAATGGCACTGGCAGGGAAAGGGTTAACACTAGGGGGTGATGAAGGGGTTAAGTGTTCCCTAGGGAGGTATTTCTTACTGGGGAGTGTACTGACAGGGAGAACAGAGATTGCTGTTCCTGATCACTAGGAACAGACTATCTCTCTCAACTCCCCTGTCAGAGCGGGGATCTGTTTGTTTACATTGACAGATCCCTGTTCTGGCTCTATGTGGAGCGATCGCGGGTTGCCGGCGGCCATGCGCATCGGCTCCAGCGACATACAGTGGGCGCCTGCTATAGCTATTAAAGGGACCAAAGTAAGCGATTTGCCCAGCCTAGCCAAACTGCCCCAGTATAACTGCGGCAGCTGGTCGGTAAGCAGTTAGATTTAATTTCATGCAGTGAAATGAATATTATCAGGAGAGAAATTCAGAAGCTTATGGTTCTTTTAAAAGTTCTGATGTTGGCTTCACAGCTTGATAAGTCACTAAGAATTACCCTGCACTTAGATGTTCCAGCACACATGACAATCCAAGTGACAGCAGGTTCTAATCTGCCTGATTTGTTACTGACTTTTGAATTCTGTGGAAACTAGCGATGGCATGTTGTTGAGTCCCACTTCACACAGATTTGGGTTTGTCAGACCTCACCATGGTCACAAGGATCACCTCAGAACTAGATCTTTGAAATCTAGTCAGTGGTTGCAGCTCTTACGGGTTGTATACTGACAGACTCCCTTTAAGTTAAAGTGTTACTAAACCCAGGACCCTGCATTCACTATATTTTTTACTTTTTAAATTTAATTCAGGTACTTCTATAGCTCCATCAATTTACGCAGCGCTTTACATATACATTTTACCTTCACATCAGTCCCTCAACGAGCTTACACTCTAAGGTCCCTAACTCGCATTCATACGTACACTAGGGACAATTTAGACAGGATACAATTAACCTACAACCATTGGATGCGGCTTACACTGCATCCAATTTGCAGGCCATTTTAAAATCTGCTCATTTGAATGAGACTGGTTCACATATGTGCGTTGCATTCGCACTTTGCATTGCCCAAACAAGTGTGCGTTTTCTGGGCATTGCGGTGCGAATTGCAGGCACATAATCTTCTATGGGACACATCTGATTCGCAGCGTTCCGTTGTGAACAGGCTTTCTCTCCCTCCTCACTACACCTCCCCTCTCTCCCTTCTCAGCTGATCTGCAGATACAACGGAGAGGAATCGCTGAACAGCTGCTTTTTCTCTTCGCAGAGAAAACGGAGCTTGAATTCGCACCGCACATGTGTAAATCCAGCCCTTAGGGCCCTTTCACACAGACTCACTGATCAGGTACGCCTGTCAGTTTTTCTGGTGGAACTGATAGGACCCACCAGTCGCTCCTATGGAGCGACGGGTGTCAACAGACACATCCGATTATGTCCGCAAAAAAACAACGGATGGTGTTCCTATTTTCCATACGTTTGGCGGATCATATCGAAACAGTCAGGCGGTCCATTTCCATCCGATTTTCCAATAGAGAAGAGCGGGACTGTGTCCGTTCTTCACAGCGGAGCGGACACGATCCTGTCATCCACCTGCTCAGCGGGGATCACTGGAGTGATCCCCCCCCCCCCCCCCCCCCTCTGAGCAAGTGGAATCCCCTGGTCAGAGGAGCCCGTGTGAAAGGGGCCTAAGATGCAGCAGAAGGTGGCAATTACTATATAGAACAGTCTTACTTTAGTTTTACCATCACATGGCAGGTGTGCTTCAAAGGGTCACTTACAAAACACTGACACTCCAGTTTTTGATAGATGCTGAAGCATTAAACCATTGATTTCTCAGGGACTTCAATGATGAGAACTCCTCATGCCTAAATTGCCACGCAGACCTGTCTTGGACACTGGGAGTGCTTTGAAACCATTGATTTTTAAATTCTTGGGAATGCGGTAAAAGCAGAGGTGACTTCTGCAAGGTGGGTGAACGTGGACAGGAAACACTGGTAGGGAGATCAAGTTTAAATCTAGCATATTCCACAGGCAGCCTTCGCTGTCGCTACTAAAGCTGCAGTTAATTTAACGCTGCTCCTATCACCTTCCTCACAATGCAATGTTAATGTATTTTATGATTGTTGATTTTTTTTTAAGGATACCAATGTGATTTGGCTTTTATTTTATACATGGTTTTGTTTTAGTTTGTGTTTAAAAACCTGTTGCATTTGAATCATTCTTTCAATCTGAATGGTCTGTGTGTAGCTGGATGTGATTTCAGGACTTGTTTTATGGTTATAATGTTTATGTAATGTAAATGATAATCTTCATGTAACATTTTCCTCTTATTTGATACAAGCAGAACTTGACCAGATGCCATAAACTACACTGAATTAACACTGGACTGTATTTAATCATGTGTGAGCCCATTACTAATAATGTGCTGCTCAGCCATTTCCTGCTTGCTCGTGTTTTGTGTGACTAAATCTGCTTGCTGATATCATCATGAATATTTTTCTGCATTTATATAAACCATCTGCAGGCAAACAAATGTTTTGATTAATCCATTAAGACACCAGTATACATTAGGAAATAAAGTTCCTTTGGCAAAAGGTTGATTTTTGCTGTGCCTAAGCTGCTCCTGGAAGATGAACTATTTGTTCTGTTCAATTCAGAGCAAGTCTCCCATCTTAAAATAGCGCCATCTAGTTGTGGCTGGGTGCAGTTTCTTCACAGCACAGCAGCATGAAAACACAGCTCTGGGAAATTGCAGGCCATGTTTCTTAAAAAGAACAGCCTATTATATGGACAGAAAAATAAATAAATGCATCATACCTCGTGAAAGTCCCCCAAACTATACTTCCAGCTTACTGCACCCAGTTTATTCCCAGAGTGCTCCAAAAAACACACTGTTTTGCAAATTCCAACCAGAACTTGTTTGGGTTTTATGCCAAATCAAACCTTAGTCTTTTGAGGTCTGGTGGGACTTTGTATAATAGAGTGCTTTGTGTTTTAGGGCTCCCAGAGTGTTGTAGAAGCAAACTGAAAAGAGTGTGCAGGTGCCTGCTATAGGGCCCAGTGTAACATGTTACATGTCACTGCAGGCACACATCAAATTGTCCTTTCTAGATATCTCCATATTTTGCATTGCTATTTTTTTTTCTATTATTAGGTTTTTTTTACAGACAGGGTCCCTCTTCATTGTCAGAGACTGGTAATAAAATAGGGACAGTTCTAAGCTGTTAAGCAATTGACTAACATTGTATATTTTGCTAGGCACAGTCACAAAACTTTTCATGAAGAATCATTTACTTGTTTCTTTTCCTTGCAAGCTTCAGAATTGTGACTTCTCAATTGTTCATCCCATGTCCATGACGGTTCTTGTGCTTTAATTGGCATTTTTAGTAAACTACATGTCACTAACAGAGAATCAGATCAAAGCTTTTTCAGAAATGACCATAACCATAAAACCTATAGCAATCTCTTTATTTCTTGTGTGCCAGTTAGCCATTATGTTGCTTTTTTTTCCCCTTACTCTGTTACCAATATATGTATCTCAGTGGGACAGATTTATAGAATCAAGAAAAGAGTTCTGCCATGTTGAGCAACCAATCAGATTATTTCACATTTAGTTTTTAAAGTGGACATGTGACAGCTGTGGGCAGCACTGGCACTTTTATCTGTTTGCTAAATCAGTCCCACTGTGGGGATACTTGCTTGCTACAGATAACAATTTTATCAGCGCACCTCAGAAAATCTTTCATTTTGTAGTAATTACTTTTTTTTTTCTTTCTTTGGCGAATATCACATGACCTACTTTTAACTCTTTCAGATCAGTGATACCTTTTGTGGCATGTTTTGTCACCCTCATTTCATTCTTTGGCCCATAACACTGTCATTATTTTATGTTGCTTCATTCTTTTTGTTTTTTCCATTTGTAGTTCAAACTCAGTTATTAGCATAACATGATCTGTTTCAGGATTGTCTTGGGGATCATCACAAAGAAGAACATTTTAGAACATCTCGAGCATCTAAAGCAGCACGTGGAACCCTTGGTGATTAGACAAAGCACCTTTAACCTGTAGACACCTTTTTTAGAAAGCAGGACGCATGAAATTTTGAACCTTTCAGACATCATCTGATCACAGCAACCACAAAAGCATACTTGGCAGTTAAAAGCAGCAACTCTTCTTACACACCCACACACATCTCATTACACTATCGGGGAAAAGGCCTCCTAAATGTCTAACAACATTTTGCAAAAGGTTATCTGACCTCTGTTCTGGATGTCGTAGCACTCTTTGGCACACAGTGTCATTACAATGTTTCACATTTGCTTTGTAAAAATTTGTAGTTTTCACCACAGCTGACTTTTATATATATTTAAGTCAAATTTCTCTGTTGTGGGCCCAGTAGCAGTTACGTAGGCCGTTGTGGCTGCTCCTTGATGGTGGGCTGAAGTTCATAGGGTTACATGTACTCCAAGTCTGAAGGCTTCAGTCACACTAGTCTGCTGGTAGTGCATTTTCATGCACAGCATGGCGCAACATAATGCGACCGATTTACTGCACACTGGAACACATTATATAAAGTCGGTATAGGATATATTGGCTAGTATGCAATATCTACTTTCTGATTCAATCATTTTTATTGGGTTTTCAAAACATAACAAAATGAGCACCAATTTTGCACATGCGGGTGCTAAGAAAAGAAACATCCCAACCATAGTAAGTTGTCAAATAAGGCCAGAACACAGAACATAGGCCAGAATACAAAATACATTGAATGAGAAGACCAAGTAGAATGCCCATAATGTAGGTCTATGGATGCCAGAGAGTAGGCTTCCTATCCTTAAGCCCCGTACACATGGGCTGAATATCGGGGGGTATGGGCCGGTTTAATAGAGACCGGCTGAAATTCGGCCCATGGTGTATGGCAGCTGGTTTGACGGAAGCCGGCAGAACGTCCACCTTCTGTCGAAGGGGAATGACCAAAAAAGGTCTGCTGATCAGTGCTCTCAGCCAATGGCTGAGACGGTGTGTTCTGGCAGGGGGGCCGTCCCCCTGTCCGAACACTATAGCACAGCAGGAGAGATCGCTGTACTATTATCGGATTGTTAGCACAGGATCGCCTCTGGAGCTCTTCGGTCTTTTCCTTTCAGCCCACTGGAATGATTTAAAAATCACTGATGGTGTGTACCAGGCTTTAGTGTAACCCAAAATAAAGAGGGGAAAAAAAGGGGTTGGAGGCCCCAAGAGTAAGAGAGAAAGTAAAGAGAAGGGAAGGTAGATGAGGAGGGGGAGAAGAGGGGTGGGGACATGGACTAGGGAACACCTCAATCGTCAGTCATAGACGGCCAATGCTAGCCGAATGTAATGAGGGGAAAGAATACTTAATCCAAGGTTCCCAAATTTTGAGAAACTTGGAGTGGAGGTCCTTTAAAATACTAAACATCTGTTTGTTAATCATTAGGGCCATTTGCGGTTTTTCACTCCCTGGAACAAGACCGTAGATATTTTCCAGGCCTGGGCAATGGTTCTCTTAGCTGACAGAAACAAGTACAATGCCAAGCATGCAATATTTAAAACCTTATGTGCCAGTCTGTGAACATAGGAAGACGTTACTTTGGGATTGTACAGCCTCCTATATTTAGGGCCCACTCCAGTCACAGAATTTGGGTGAAGTTAAAGAAGTTGTTAAGGCAGAAGGTTTTTTATCTTCATGCATTAAGATTAAAAAAAAAAAACCTGTGTGTAGCAGCCGCTCCAGCACCCCCTAATACTTACCTGAGGTCCCTCTCCGTCCAGCGATGTCTGAAACTCTCCCTCCTGATTGTCTGAGACAGAGCAGCGGCGCCATTCGCTCCCGCGGCTGACAGTCAAAGTCAGCCAATCAGTGGAGAGAGGGAGCGGGGCCAAATGGCAGCTCTGTGTCTGATTGGACACATGGAGCTGCAGCTCAGCTTGGGTGCCTCCATAGCAAGCTGCTTGCTGTGGGGGCACTCGACAGGAGGAAGGGGTCAGGAGCAGCAAAGAGGGACCCGAGAAGAGGATCCAGGCTGCTCTGTGCAAATCCAACTGCACATAGAAGGTAAGTATAACATGTTTGTTTTAAAAAAACGAGACTTTACAATCACTTTAAGTGTGACTGTGATTATTAGGCTGTATTGTGTCTCGTTAGATTGAAGCAGACTCTACTTGTGTGGTGTGATTGTGCAGTTCTGTGTAATTCTCTCCATGGCAGGCATACGGATTTTACAATCAAACATTTTGAGTAGAAAACTTACAGCCTTTCGCTACTAATCACTGTTGCACTGCACAATGTTTTCAGTGTTGCATGGCCTATCATTGTATGAAAATATCATCCAAAAAGTTTTACAAAAAAAAAAGATTGTAGTGTAAAAATGCTGCAGGAAGCATGAGCGCAAGCACCGTAAAATAAATCTGTCAAGAAAAATATGGGTTTTGCCATTGCTTACCAATTTCCAGAATGCTAGCTGCCTGCCTGTTTTACTGACTGCTGGCTTTAGTAGTTTGAGTTTCTAATTTGAAATACGTTTGCAAATCAGGAACTTTTGAGGAGAAGTCAAGTTTTTATCTGTATTCTTCTGGGTCAGTGACTCAAATTATGAAAGCTAGTGGGTCAGTGCGAAAGCCAGGAAACCAGTATTTTCAAAAGCAAAGATTGGCTTTCTTTAAAGGCTTCATTAAAAGGAAGAATTTGTGCAGGCAGGGATCGGTCTCTTTGTGCAAGAAATGATTATGATAGAACGTTGTTAATGCCTGCTAGTTAAGCTCTGCCTAGTCCAACTCTCACCTAAGATGGCAGGCAGTGCTTAAACTGGGCCTTGTATGGCCTTTTCAAAAGTAGAATATAGGCAAAATAAAAATGGACATATGCTGCAGTCTGTCACCAGCATTCCCCAGTTTTATTACCAGTGGATTCTGGTGTTTTTTTCACTTTTCTTAACTGGGTGGCAATCACTTCCAGTCTAGTAAATAGAGACACAGGAGTAAAGAAAAAAAAATGAATGTTTTGAATATAGATATACTTAAAGTATGCAACAAATAAAAGTCCAGCTAACCTTTTAACAAATCCAGTATGTGTGTATATATGTATGTGTGTGTGTGTGTCTGTGTATATATATATATATACAGACACACACACACTGCCTTGAAAAAGTATTCATACCCCTTGAAATACACATGATGCACATAATTGTGAAGTGGAAGGAAAATGATAATTAGCTTTCAATTGGTTTTACAAATATCTGAAAAGTGTGGCGTGCATTTGTATTCAGCCCCCTATACGCCTAACTAAAATCTAGTGGAACCAATTGCCTTCAGAAGTCCCCCAATTAGTAAATGGAGTCCACCTGTGTGTAATGTATTCTCCGTAATAAATACAGCTGTTCTGTGAACCCCTCAGAGGTTTGTTAGAGAACCTTAGTGGACAAACCGCATCATGAAGGCCAAGGAACACACCAGACAGGTCAGGGATAAAGTTGTGGAAAAGTTTAAAGCAGGGTTAGGTTATAAAAAATTATTCCAAGCTTTGAACATCTCACGGAGCACTGTTCAATCCATCATCCAAAAATGGAAAGAGTATGGACCAACTGCAGTCCTACCAAGACTTGGCCATCCACCTAAACTGACAGGCCGGGCAAAGAGAGCATTAATCAGAGAAGCAGCCAAGAGGCCCATGGTAACTCTGGAGGAGCTGCAGAGATCCACAGCTCAGGTGGGAGAATCTGTCCACAGGATAACTATTAGTCGTGCACTCCACAAATCTGGCCTTTATGGAAGAGTGGCAAGATGAAAGCCATTGTTGAAAGAAAGCTTTAAGAAGTCCTGTTTCCAGTTCTTCCACTTGTGGGGGACACAGTAAACATGTGGAAGAAGGTGCCCTGGTCAGATGAAATCAAAATTGAACTTTTTGGCCTAAAAGCAAAATGCTATGTGTGGCACATCACCCTGAACACACCATCCCCACCGTGAAACATGGTGGTGGCAGCATCATGATGTGGGGGATGCTTTTCTTTAGCAGGGACAGGGAAGCTGGTCAGAGTTGATGGGAATATAGATGGAGCCAAATACAGGGCAATCTTAAAAGAAAACTAAGACTTAAGACAGGGCAGAGGTTCACCTTCCAGCGGGACAATGACCTAAACATACAGCCAGAGCTACAATGGAATGGTTTAGATCAAAGCATATTCGTGTGTTAGAATGGACCAAACTCCAGACCTAAATCCAATTGAGAATCTGTGGCAAGATTTGAAAATTGCTGTTCGCAGATGCTCTCCATCCAATCTGACAGAGCTTGAGCTATTTTGCAAAGAAGAATGGGCAAAAATGTCACTCTCCTAGATGTGCAAAGCTGATAGAGACATCCCCAAAAAGACTTTCAGCTGTAATTGCAGTGAAAGGTGGTTCTACAAAGTATTGACTCAGGGGGGATGAATATAAATGCACGCCACACCTTTCAGATATTCATTTGTAAAAAACTTTGAAAACCATTTATTTTTTTTTTCCTTTCAATTCACAATTATGTGCCACTTTGTGTTGGTCTATCACATAAAATCCCAATAAAATACATTTTACATTTTTGGTTGTAACATGACAAAATGGGTAAAATTTCAAAGGGTATAAATACCTTTTCAAGGCACTGTACGGCCTCGTATTGAAGTGGTTATACCGGTTTCATGGCTGCAGCTAAATGAGATTCTCTACAGAGCAGGCCATTCTCTTTCAGGTAAAGGTGACCCAAGAGGCTTTAAAGCCGCTTGATCATTTTTACAGGCGGTAGAAGGCGGTCCCCCCCACCTCTGCCTTTACCAGGCTATCCCATCCCACTGAGGAGCCCGGTACTGATGCAACGGGTCGCATGGAATGCACTGAACAGAGTTCCATTGTTTCTCATCCTTTGTGATGTCAGAAAGCGGAAGCGACGAGGATTTCGTCACTTCAGGTTTCGGTTTGTTTTACAGAAATATCAACAAATTTAAGAATTGGCTCGGTTTTGAAGTTGCTAAGTCATACACCATATGACTAAAGGATGACTGCTGTAAGCATCCCTGTCAGTGTTCTAACCCCTCTAACTGCCACTTTTGTTGGATAGCCTGACCTGTTCACAGGTAATGAAACTGTTACAGGGGACTCATGTAATCAACACTGTCTTATATTGTATATCTAATTTATTTTCCTCATAGTTCCACATTTGTCTGCTGTTCTTAAAGGGAAGGTGTAATTGGTCAATTTTATTTGTTATTTGGATACAATATTTTACAGATAAATATTTAATACAGAATGCTTGCATTACACTACAGGTAGTTCTAATAATTAAAGTGGCATTAAAACCAAAAGCAAACATTTTGTTATTTTGCACCTTATTTCTTCGATGTGATGGCTGCATTCCTTTTCTTTTTTAGGCTTTCTTTCATCAGTAAGGCTGGGTACATGGGCTAGATATTCCCTAGTATTGGTTGGTTCAACAGAAACCAGCCGACATTTGGTCAGTGTGTACAGCTGTTTTTCCGACAGAAGCTGGTCTAACGTCCGGCTTTTGTTAAAGGGGGCATGCAGCATCCGATCAGCTCTCACAGATGTATAGTCCCCCTTTCAGACCACAAAGGCACAGTGGGAGAGATTGCCACACCAACATGGCATGTGTTAGTACGGAGATCTGTCGTTTTTTTTTTCCGTTCAGCCCCAAAAGGAATAAAAATATTTGCTGTAACTGCTTATAAAGTACTAAATGAAGTTTGCCTTCAATTTGCCAGTGTACATCTAACACCCCCCCCCCCCCCAGGCTGACAGTGCAGATGTCCATATGTGCCCCTTTTATCCAGAGTCAGGGCAGTCTAATACAGGAGGGGTGTTACTGGCCTGATCACCAGGTGAAAACAGAGAGGGAAGCCTGAAAAAAGAAAATGAATGCAGCCACCACATCTAATGATTGGTAAGCTGTAAGATGTTACATTTTTGGTTTTGGGTTTAATACTGTGTGCTTTAAGCAAACCACTGCCTGCATGATTGTAAGACTAAGGCAGATTTATCTATCTCTGCTAGGAGGGATCCAATGTAAATCATTCTGCAGTCTATATAACCTGATCTCCTTGATATTCAGGTATGGTTTGTTTCGATGCCACTGTTCACATCTTCACCGGGCTCCCTGATTGCAGGGGAGACACAGGTAAAGGCAGTGGGAGGGCGGTGGCACCCCGTCTGCCACTTGTAAGAGTAATCCAGCAGTTCCTTAGCCATTCAGATTACTTTTACATAGAAGAGAATCGCTGGCCCTAAAAAACGATATTGAGATCATGGTTGGAGCCTCAACAATGATCCCGGTATAACTGCTTTCTTACCAGGATATATATATATATATATATATATATATATATATATATATATATATATATATATATATATATATATATATATATATATATATACATATAGACATATATCCCTTTTGATATATATACCTACTCTTCTGTAGGTTATTGTGTAAGCTGTAGCTGGAGAGTAAAGACCAGAAGGGCTATTATGAAGTTTAATAAACATTTTACTATTCCCTACATAAGCAGTAAAGCATAAGCAGATTGTAGACCTAAATTCCTTATTATCTCAGCCATACACATGCATAGCTAATAAAACACTTGCTTCAAAGACTGTTGATGGACTGAATATTCTGTCTTTATCTCTTAATTGTAGCCCTCCTGTTGAAAGCTTTGCTAAACTTGTTGCCTTAGACACAGCCATTCGTCACCTTTTATTAGCCCTGATGATACCTTTTATAGTAATAAGTGCTTCTACAAAGGCACTCATTTCTATACCCTGAAATAGAATTCATTAAGGCTGAAGATAGGTGAACAATTTAACCTCATGTTGGCAGTCACCTAATGAACTGCTAGCAAATCGAAATCCTTGTGCTTTGAAATAAGCTGATTGGCAACGAGAGATTAAATCATTCTGCAGCATTAAAAATGACCCCAAGTGTGGATTTGCCACTTTCAGCATTTACTGTTATTTTCACTAAATCCAACATTCCTTGAAGCATTAGTTAATTTCCCTATAAAAGAACCAGAGGACAGTTACTAATAATTGCAGAAAGAATGGACGTCTTGCCTTAGGGTGGCCATAGCTGGATCGAATCTTGGCTGGGTCAGTAGGAACCGGCTGAAATGTGAACCATGTATGGGCAAGCTTAATGTACCAAGTTGATCGAACAACTTGGGTACATCCAAGCCTGCCGGATTTACTTGCGATTATTGCTAGCGGCTGCTATAGCCGTTAACAAGAATCACTGCCAGAATACAATGTCTCGGCAGGAAAGATTCCCTCATCAGCACATCCGAAATTTGCACGGTCTATGGCCTTCCTTAGTAACCTGGTTTCATGTTTTGAGAACAGGTTAAAGGATGAAAGCAAACACACAAAGGGAAGCTAATGCTATTGCAATTGCTCCATTTCCCTCCTGATTTGATTCATCTTTTCATCATTGTAGCAATCTTTTCTTGGCTTTAAAATTAGCGTGCTGCTGGTTGCTTTAAATAAAACGGCTATATTTTGCTGCTGTTAAACATTCATTTCATATTTACTTGCTTTGCAGTTTGATATTTTTTTAAGAATTTCATGCCTCCTCTCACAAATGAAATGACTAACCAACATAAGTAGTCCATCTGCTCGATATGTTCCACTTTGTGATGTTATCCTGATTGCTCTAGACAATTAAAGGAAGCAATTGTCAGATTCCAAAGCTTCATTTTTTTTGGCGAATATAACTTTGTGGGCAGCTTGATGATTGCAGGGTTTTTACTTCCGTACTTTCCTAAAAGAAAGAAAAAAAAAAAAAAACATAAAGTGGCATAAAATGGCTATTTAGCACCCAGGTGCCCATAATCCCAAGGATGATCTAATGTGAAAATATCAGTTTTCTAGTTCCTGCACCCCCCTATTGGCAGGTGTGGCTGCAAAATAGTGATTGGCCAGTTGGGTTCTGGACCAGGAAGGTTGGTTGATGCATGTTTTATCAGAATGTCCTTGAGATTTGGGGTACCTGGTGATCAGTAGCTGAACTGACAACAGGCAGCACAAGGTGCCTGTAATGTAGTAGTTTAACCACTTTAGCTCCGGAAGGTTTTACCCCCTTCATGACCAGGCCATTTGTTGCTATGCGGCACTGCGCTACTTTAACTAACAATTGTGCGGTCGTGCAATGCTGTACCCGAACAAAATGTTTATCATTTTTTTTTCACGCAAACAGAGCTTTCTTTTGATGTTTTTTTGATTACCACTGGGTTTTCTATTTTTTGTTATAGAAAAGACTGACCATTTTGAAAAAAAAAAATATTTTTTTTTTACTATCTGCTATAAAACCTAACAAAAATGTAGAAAAAAATCAAATCTCTTAATACATTTTGGCCAAAATGTATTCTGCAACATGTTTTTTTTTTAAAGATAGTACAAGGTAGCCACTGTTAACAGGATCATTTATATATATATATATATATATATATATATATATATATATATATATATATATATATATATATATATATATATATATATATGTGTGTATGTATGTATCTCCAGAGGTGATCAAATACCACCAAAAGAAAGCTCTAGTTGTGTGAAAAAAATTATACAAATCCCATTTGGTTACAGTGTTGTATGACCATGCAATTGTCAGTAAAATTAGCCCAGTGCCACATGAAGGGGTATACTGTTGTTTTAAGTATAACGGAAGGCAAAGCTTTATTTGGTTTTAGATAGAGAGGGATTAGAACACCTGTCAGGTTTTTATTGATGTCTTTGTCAATGTTTGGGAGGTTTCACGCTCTCTAATTGTCCTGGTGACTATTATGATCAAAAGTAAAAGAAAATCCCAAATTTTGCACGGTCACCAGAACAGAAATATAGGGGAAATTTTCCATTTGTGACACTAGTTCTGGTGACCCTGATAACTACTTTGAAGGGATTTTCTCTCACTACCCTCTGTGTCTAGGAGACGGGAAGTAAAGGGGGATCTCCCTAATGAGACACATGGCAAAAAAAGCCCCAATATGGGTTATATACCCAAGTCCATTGGCAAGGTGCAGTCAGAATGAATGGCACTGCTCTGCAGCATTGCAGTAACTCAAAAGCAATAGTGTGAATGGGTCATAAATGTTGGCAGTGTTGGCATATAGGGTGCAGTGTATCAGAAGGCCTCAACAAGTAAATGGAGCATGAAAAATCTTCCTACTATGCAGCACTACTGAACTCGGTAAGCAGAGTCATCTGTGGGTATAATTTGCAATATTGTAACTTAGCACTCAGAATGGCTGCCCGCTGTGTCTAATTTAGAAGTACATTTTAATGAAGATGTATTGGCCTGTACCTACATTTCTTTAACATTAAGCTAACCTAGTTGTCTAAATATGTAATCAGGATAACTATCACATACTCACAATTTAATGTCTTCTCTCTGTAGATTCCCATATTTAATTTCTTCATTGTCTGTCTGTACATTGAGCTTGTCATGTGATCCAGGGTATAAATAATGTATTATTATAAAAGACTGCTGAACTGAGTGTAATCTTCATGTTTGATTGGGCCATATACAAGTAATGGTTCTAATCTCCCATGCCCTTTTTATTAAAATAAGGCTGACGATAGTAATTGTGCTTCCTTAACCTACCTTTTGATTTACCAATTCCATGTACTGGTCTAATAATGGATCTTGGTCAGTAAATGGCAAAGTGATTTAGGATAAGTATTAGATAATTTAATGAACTCATACACATATCTCTTAATTTATTAAGCATGTTTTGCTGTTGAGAAGGCTGCTGCATTTCATCAGCAAAGCTACTAAAACACAATCCTGTTATATTATTGGTGGTGGTCTGCTCCTCCCTTGACACACATGATCCCGCTATCTGCATCAATAGACTCTCTTTCCTCTTACACAATGATCCTAGCAGCCGAAACTTCATGTCTCCTGTTAGCAAGGTCTTTGATTTATTAACCCTCTTTCTTTTTCTTAGACGCCTCCTTGGCATTATCACAAAAAAAGATATCCTTCGCCATATGGCCCAAATGGCAAACCACGACCCAGAGTCAATAATGTTCAACTGAACAGAATCCAAGAAGAGCAAGAGGAGAGTGAAGAGGAGGTTTTTTTGTTGAAGGACACTCTACCCTGATTGGAGAGTAATTTGGCACATTGGTAAAAAAAATGAAGATGATCTGTTTTACAGCAAAGTTGCCTCCCTGCTTGCACGACTACAGAAGAAGCTGCTCAGCTGTGTTGGGTCATCCGCTGTGAATAACTTGCCACTAGAGGGCAGTGTAATACTGTGACTGTGAGAGCATGAAATAATGGTCAAGTCTGGTACAGGATTGTTTTAGACTTGTTAAATTTATCCCTGTTGTATACAGGAAATATCCTGAATTGAGCCATCATTATTCAAGACTTGCTACCATTTTTATCATTGAAGGAAATCTGGTGTTCATGCTATCTACTGTCAGATAACTATACTACGTTTTGTACATTCCAGGACAAATTTAATTTCTTGCTATACCCTACCTTCTTCCATCACTCCTCACCCCCCCCCCCCTTCCCCATTCCTCAGTTTACTTCACGAGGAGTCACTTAATGCAGCAAAGTCTCATATTGAGATATACTGCCATTATCATACGAATTCTCAACATATGTATGTGCCATAAAGCAGTTAGCTTGGTACAGGGATGCTGAAAAGTTCAGAGGATAGATGGCACTTCGGCTTAACAGTTTAGAAAACGGAATTGTTTCAAATTACCCATCGTGCTCTGTTCCATGGTGTGAAGTGGTTTATGCAATTTTATTTTTGTATGCTGGGAAATCCTTTCACCTACTAATGTTTTGCAGTGTTAAGATTATGATAAATGTCCCTGATCCTTGACCTTGCCACAGGACAGAGCGATAATAGGAGCTGATGAGATGGTGATAGCACTGCACTATATGATGCTTCAGGAAACCCCTGGAATACAACCCTTTACCCTGACCAGTTATTACCAACCATAATTATACAACAGGCACTGAGAACAATTGCTCTACCTACATAATATTAGAAGTTTAATGATGTGACAGTGAAAAATGTTCCTTTGTATTTATATTCTGTTCGATATTAAATCAGTCATGACAGTTTCAGGGAATTTGGGAAAAACTATTGGAGGAGAAACTTGATTTATAATTGCACTAATCGCACATTTCTTACTAGTGTGGTCATTGAGCTACAACTGGAGGAAATTTTAGATTATATTTGACACTAGAAATTAATTGTATTTGATTTTGTTAATATTGAAATGCTTAAAAATCATTTTTGATTCATTATGTTTTGGAAAAACACTCAACCCAAATCCCATGGAGGAAAAAAAGCTCCACAATTTTTTTTATTTATTTTTTTATTGTGGGTAAATAGGAACTAGTGAAAATTATGCATTATGCAAAGTTATCATGCTAATCGCATCCACGTTGCTCCGCTATTACTCAGCAGGGATGATAACTGAGCCTTTGCCCCAATCCTTAGAATGGGAATTAAAAAAAAAAAAATTTCTGCCCACTCAGGTGGGGAGATGGAAGTGTTCTTCATGGTGTCTGGAGATGTGGAGGAAGAGAAGTGCGTTACGTATAATTTATACCGTTCGTTATCAAGTATATTTAGACAAAATATCTTAAAGTGAAATGCCAGCCAAAATGTTTTATTTTGGATAGTGTAGGGAAGGTTTAGAACCTGTGTATTTTTTTTTTTTTTTATAGCAGTCTATAACCCTTTCAGGGTTTTTTCTGTTTACTTCCTGTTCTTGCGACAGTGTTGTCAGACATTAAATCAGCTGAGCTGGGGGCACTACTGCTGTAAATACCTTGCAGAAGTTCTAACCATTCTTCACTCTGTCTAAAACCGTAATTTAAGTCCTACTTTAGCTACACTTCACCCTTGTAAAATATTACTCACAGATCCCAGGTGTTGAAGCAACGTGATCAGAAATCATCTCCATTCTGTTTGATTATGAACTAGGCTTGAACTATAAGCACAGTTTTGCCAACTTTGTTAATACAACTAAGCAAGTGAAATACCTCTAAGAAAGCAATAAAATGTGATCATCAACACTAAAATGAAATGAGTCCTTTCTGAATTGCAAAGTATGAACAGCTATAACAATTATTTGCTTTTTTAAAATCTCCAAGTGTGCACAATTGTTCCAGGAATTAGGGATGTGGGTGTGACACACAATTCACTTGAAACTTTTCTTGCAGGGTTGTATTCATTTATTTAAATGTTTTTTTTTTTTAATAGACCACATATCTGAATATATGACATTTTGTGTATTGGCTTTTAGATCTCCTATCATTTCTAATGGTTCAGGCCTTACAGAGAATGTGATTTCTCTATAACCAGATGCTCCTGCTCAGTGGTAGCCCATGAGGATTGCTTATGTATGTCAGCGGTTATTTAGAAAGATTTTGATTCTTTGAGCATTTTGTCACAATTGTATTAAGTTAATAACTTAATTTACTGAAAGTAACTACTGAAGATGAGACGTTCTGTATTGTGAAAAGTCCAGAAATAAACTTATTGGGGAACCTAGCACTGTTTCGTGTTTTCTCCCTTTTTTTTTATGAATGATTATTATGTCAGTAGACTTATATAAGTTGCAGCTAGGTTTTCAAATGCAGATACAGTGAGAGAAAAAAGTATTTGATCCCCTGCTGATTTTGTAAGTTTGCCCACCAACAAACAAATGATCAGTCTATATTTTTAATGGTAGGTTTATTTTAACAGTGAGACACAGAATAACAAAAAAATATCCAGAAAAACGCATTTCAAAAAAGTTATAAATTGATTTGCATTTTAATGAGTGAAATAAGTATTTGACCCCTTCGCAAAACATGACTTAGTACTTGGTGGCAAAACCCTTGTTGGCAATCACAGAGGTCAGACATTTCAGACATGTGTGCAAACCACCAGGTTTGCACACATCTCGGGGGATTTTGTCCCACTCCTCTATGCAGATCCTCTCTAAGTCATTAAGGTTTCGAGGCTGACATTTGGTAACTCGAACCTTCAGCACCCTCCACATATTTTCTCTGGGATTAAGGTCTGCAGACTGGCTAGGCCACTCCAGGACCTTAATGTGCTTCTTCTTGAGCCACTCCTTTGTTGCCTTGGCCGTGTGTTTTGGGTCATTGTCATGCTGGAAGATGTATCCAAGACCCATTTTTAATGCTCTGGCTTGAAGGAAGGAGGTTGTCACCCAAGATTTGACAGTACATAGCCCTGTCCATCATCCCTTTGATGCGGTTCTTGTTCCTGCCCCAGTAGCAGAAATACACCCCCAAAGCATAATGTTTCCACCTCTGTGTTTGAAGGTGGGGATGGTGTTCTTGGTGTCATAGGCAGCATTCCTCCTCTTCCAAACACAGTGAGTTGAGTTGATGCCAAAAAGCTCTATTTTGGTCTTATCTGACCACAACAGTTTCACCCAGTTCTCCTCTGAATCATTCAGAGGTTTGTTATTTCAGATGTTCATTAGCAAACTTCAGACGGGCCTGTACATGTGCTTTCTTGAGCAGCTGGACCTTGCGGACACTGCAGGATGTCAGTCCTTCACGAAGTAGTGTGTTACCAACTGTTTACTTGGTGACTATGGTCCTAGCTGCCTTGAGATCATTGACAAGATTCTCCTGTGTAGTTCTGGGCTGATTCCTCACCGTTCTCATGATCATTGAAACTCCATGAGGTGAGATCTTGCATGGAGCCCCAGACCGAGGGAGACTGATAGTCATTTTGGGTTTCTTCCATTTGTGAATAATCGCACCAACTGGTGTCACCCTCTCACCAAGCTGCTTGGCGATGGTCTTGACTGCTTGGCCCATTTCCAGCCTTGTGTAGGTCTACAATCTTGTCCCCCGACATCCTTGGACAGCTCTTTGGTCTTGGCCATGGTGGGGAGATTGGAATCTGATTGATTCCTTCTGTGGACAGGTGTCTTTTATACAGGAAACAAGCTGAGATGAGGAGCACTCCATTTTAGGGAGTGCTCCTCATCTCAGCTTGTTGCCTGTATAGAAGACACCCAGGAGCCATAAATCTTGCTGGTTGATAGAGGATCAAATACTAATTTCACTCATTAAAATGAAAATCAATTTATAACCTTTTTGAAATGTGCTTTTTTGGATACTTTTGTTGTTCTGTCTCTCACTGTTAAAATAAACCCATCAACAGAAGATAAAGCTCCTTTCACATGAGGTGGACACAGTCAAGTGGATCTGTCCGCATAGCTGAGTGGACACAGACACAACCCGCTGTTCTCTATGGGGCGTTCGATGGAAACGGACCACCTGTCCATTCCCAGCTGTCATTTGATCCGTTAGACAGATGGAGAAGGATCTGTCTGTTTTTGGCAGCCCGGTTTGGATGCAGGTGGGTTTATACGAACACATGTCCGTTACATCTGTCTCCCCATAGAGAACAACGGGTGGTCCTATAGAGTTCGCCTGTAAAACAGACAGGCAGACCTGATCAGTCCGCTGGTGTGAAAGGGGCCTAACGCGTAAACCAGTTATCTTGAAGGGTGGTGTTCAGATGTTTTTGGGTGATTATATTAATTAGACAAGCACGTTTATTTCATTATATTGTCATATATGGCAATATATTATGATTTTAAAACTTATTGGCATTTTTGAAATTCACTAAAATACCCTTTCTATGTGA
The DNA here is from genome assembly GCF_042186555.1 of Aquarana catesbeiana. NCBI lineage: Eukaryota > Metazoa > Chordata > Amphibia > Anura > Ranidae > Aquarana > Aquarana catesbeiana. The sequence continues at coordinate 768,414,153 of NC_133324.1, forward strand.
ATATGCTGCTTTCTGCAGTCATACACCTGTGCTGTATGCTGCCATAAATGAAGAACAGCAACAGTTCTCATCGCAACACACTTGTACTTCAGAAAAAGATGAGTATATGTGGGCATGGCCTATTAGCGTGCAGCATGGTCAGACTACACAATTGTGAAAATAAGAAAGTAGGAGTGACACTATGAAAATGGAGGCGATCAGTACAAGGTCTATGACTGATTTTGTCTTTTACTTTTACTTCAATTTGGTTTTATGTATGGTATGTAAACACAAAAATTAGATGTTTATATTCCGGAAAAAAAAAAAAATACTATGATTCCATGATAACAGCAGTTTACATTCATGCACCATGGTTTACACTTCCACCAGTTACTTTATTAGGCACTAGGCACACAGACCAGAGGCTAGCCCCTTGGCTAGCTGTAACAATATTGTCATATTTTTAATGGTGAACGGTGGAAGTTTTCTTGTTGTTTATACTGTGTTTAACCCAAATTTTTATAATAAAGATTATGAACTTTTTAGGTGGTTAACCCTTTCTAGTTCTTAGGACTGTAACATATAAGAAAGAAGGGAGGGAGTGTGCACCAAACTTGTGCATTACCAAAAATATTTTTAATATAATATCAAGGCAACAGCAATAGCGGTTTCTCTTAGGTCTATAGTTAGAACTGGAGATGCTGGAGGACCAGATGGTACTGCAGGGTGGCCAATGCCTTTCCTCAGAGCCAAAGTGATGATTCATCGCTTTGGCTCTGAGGAAGAGGGTCCACGCTGGAAAACGCATTGGCCACCCTGCAATACCGTCTGGTTCTCTGGCATCTCCGGTTCTAACTTTAGACCTAAGAGAAACTGCTATTGCTGTTGCCTTGATATGCTTGTATACCACGTTTTTATGTGAGCATAACCATTGCTGTTTTTACCTTTTTACTAAAAATATTTTTGGTAATGCTCAAGTTCGGTGCACCCTTCCTTCTTATATGTTCCAGTTCCAAGGACACCCATTGTTCTGAGGAGGGCAGCAAGGCCATTGACATTCCATACAAAAACGGGTTGACTGCACCTAGACCAAGCACACAAGTGCAGGAGAATTGTTTTGTAGTTCTTAGGACTCCCACCTTAATTTGGCAGGGGTGAGTCGGCAATAAATTATTTCCTTGATATTTATTAGGGGGAATAACGCAGATGCTTTTATATGTTTTGGATACTATACATATACCCTTTCAAGGAGGACATCTGGAGAGGCGCTTGACCAATTCATAAAATATGTCACAGCAGGGGAAGGTTTTATTTCACAGCAGGAGATCCAAACCCCCCTCCTCAGGGACTTCTACCTCCACAAAGAGCATAGCACCTATGGTCTGATTCACACTTGTGCAGTTTGCATATTGCTGGTGCATTTTGCGTTTTTCAATACACATCTTTAAACCATTGAAGTCTATGGAACCAAAAACCAGAAAAAAAAAACCCTGGCCCTTTCCATAAAATGCACAGATGTGAACTGCATCCATAGGAAACCATGTTCTATGGACTGTAGTGTGTTTCTGCAAAACTGAAAACGCGCTAAAAAATGCATAGGTGTGAACCAGGCCTAATTGCTCCAACTTCACAGCCAATAGAGCTTTTGGTGGTATTTGATCACCTCTGCGGTTTTTACTTTTTGCGCTATAAACAAAAAGAACAACTTTTTTTTAAAAAAAACATTTTTTTTTACTTTCCGCTATAATGCATATTCCAAAAAAATGTATTCATCAGTTTAGGCCGATAAATATTCTACATATTTTTGTTAAAATAAATCGCAATAGACTTATATCGATTGATTTTGCTCAAAAGTTATTGCGTCTACAAACTACGGGATAGATTTAGGGACTTTTATATATTTTTTTTTATTTTACTGGTAATGGCGGCGATCTGCGATTTTGCGGCAGACAAATCTGACCCCAAATGACATTTTTTTGGGACCAGTGACATTATTACATTGATCAGTGCTATAAAAATGCACTGATCAATGTAAAAATGACACTGGCAGGGAAGGGGTTAAGTGTAGTAGGCAGTCACAGGTGTGTTCTAACTGTAGGGGGATGGGCTTACTGGAACATGACCGAGATCACTGCTCCCAATCACTGGGAACAGTAGATCTCTGTCATGTCATCTGGCAGAACAGGGAATCGCCTTGTTTGCACAGGCAGTTCCCCATTCGTGCAGGAGAGCTGACCTGCCGCAGTATATCCGTGTGAGATGGTCGGCAAGTGGTTAAGGAGTACAAAATAGAGTTCAAACTACATACCGGATTGATTTCTTATGAATTAACCAGACTGTTCAAGGACCATAAGATCTCTGCAAGATGCCCTGAATCTTCTCCTCCTATGAAATAGGTTTATAGGATTTTATTCAGAACTGATCATGGTTCTAAAGCCTCGTACACGCGATCGGATTATTAGGCAACAAAGCTTCAGACTTTTGTCTGAAGGGCGTGTGCCAGGAACTTGTCTTGCATACAAATGGTACACAATTGTCGGCCAACAAACACGAATGTAATGATGTACTATGTGGAATTTCAGCTCTTGAGCGCCACCCTTTGGGCACCTTCTGCTAATGTCGTGTTTGGTGAGCATTGATTCCAAGCATGCATGTTTGTTTTTTGGACTTTTGTGTGACGGACTTGTGTACACACAATAGGAAAATCTGACAACAGACCGTTGTCTGCCGAAAATTTACTAGCCTGCCATCCAACAAGTTGGACAACAATTGTCTAATGGAGCATACTAACGGCGGGATTTTAGGCAGTCTGTCATCACACAATTCACTGCTGAAAATCTGATCGTGTGTACGAGGCTTAACTGTGGTATTTGTCCTGTTCTGGACTTAAAATCCCTGAACAAATGCCTTGATATTCCAAAATTTTCAATAAATCTGCAAGGTCGGTACTTACCTCTCTGAGACATGGGGAATAGATGGCATTTGTAGACATCCAAGATACCTAGCTCCATGTTTCCATTTATGCACCTCATCAGTACTTTATGTAGTTTGTAATCGCACACAATGGCACATAGTCACTTCCAATTTGTCACAGTGCACTTTACCCTATCCTCTGCTCCCATAGTATTAACAAATGTCCTAATGCCTCTTCTTCCTGTTCTCAGAACTCTCAGATCGTATAGGTTATCTAGAGCAGTGTTTCTCAACTCCAGTCCTCAAGGCGCCCCAACAGGTCATGTTTTCAGGATTTCCCTAAGATGAAATAGCTGTGGTAATTACTAAGGCAGTGAAACTGATCAGATCACCTGTGCAAAATAATGGAGAGCCTGAAAACCTGACCTGTTGGGGCGCCTTGAGGACTGGAGTTGAGAAACACTGATCTAGAGGAACGTCTAAAACAGTGGTCATCAACCCTGTCCTCATGGCCCACTAACAGGCCAGGTTTGCAAGATAACTGAAATACATCACAGGTGATATAATTTGCTGCTCAGTGATTGCAGTATTCCAGTCTGCATCTCCCCAAGGTAATACATAAAACCCTGGCCTGTTAGTGGGCCCTAAGGACAGGGTTGATGACCACTGGTCTAAAAGATTCATCTCATTTCAGCTAACAACTTTCCACAGGACAATTCTAATTCAGGCTTTTGGTTGGGTGATCAATTTAAAAAGCAATCTGCTCTCCAGCCTTTTCTGCGCCTGGAATACTTGGGCCTGGTCCTGGACACATTACAGGCAAAGGTTTTCCTTCAGAAAAGAAAATTCTCCCAGTGTAGATGCTTGAGCATTGAGGTAAATTAGACATGCCACAAGGAGATTTTTCCATGAGAATTCCTCCTTTGAGGCGATACCATTTGCCCAACTTAATTTAAGAATCCTCCAACACAACATCATTTTGTCGACCTGGAATAAGCATGCTCTTGTCCAACAAAGCAAGAATTCCCCTACCTTGGGGAATCTCTAGGCCAGTTTTGATAATAGGGAAGTCCTTGCTTTTCTGTCACTGGAAAGTGATAACAGACACCAGTCTTTCAGGCTGGAGCAGTGTTCCAGTTCCTCACTGTAAAGAACATGGTCACTTGTGGATGTCAACTTCCCCATTAACATTGTGGCGCTCAGAGCAGTATTGATAACTCTGCAATGATAAACCCTCTTTTTGCAAGGACAGCCAATTGGGGTGCTCTCAGACAGTGCCACAGGTGTGGCCTACATTAACCATCAAGGGGGCACCAGGAGTCATGCAGCCATAAAGGAAGCAAGCCACATAACCTCATGGACTCACTGTCCAGTGATCTGTCCATGCATGGTCAACTGCTACTGCAGGATCAAGGAAAATTGAATCTTCACCCAAACATCTTCAATTTGATATATCAGAACTGGGGACCGTTCATGTACAGTGCCTTGAAAAAGTATTCATACCCCTTGAAATTTTCCACATTTTGTCATGTTACAACCAGAAGTGTAAAAATAAATAAGTACAGCGCTACGTTTAGAAAGAAAGTGAAAAGCAGCCAACACACCTATAGACTCAAGGCAGAAAAAAAACAAAAGTGTGGCGCTATATATCACATCCACAGCCGTGTGTATTACAATAAAGACATTAAAAAATTGTGAATACTGCCAAAAAATGTATGATCATAAAATGGATAGTGTCAAATAATTAATCAGTGTTGATCACATATAAAGTAAATACACAATAATGCTTAATCATCAGAAACCCGTGCTGGTTCCATGAGCCAGACACCAAACATAAAAAACATAAAACTTTAAAAGTCCATAAAAAAATGTGTAGAAAAATAGTGAAGAAAACATCAACAGAGTTCAAAGGGGGTGATGCATGGCCAGATGGTATTCACAGAATTTTAGTTGCACCAAAGTCGCACCAAATCTGGCGAGGGGGCAGAAGGGAAACCACAAGTGTGCATAGATTGTACATCAGTGTCGGGGCCAACACCAGGAGTAGAGGAGGCTTACCGGAAAAAATTGACCTGAAATGGCGTACGCCAGACAAGTCAAAAAAGCATAATAACCACTGGTTCTGGGAAATGCGTCTTGTCAGATGTCATCAACAGATGGTGGAAAGAAAAAGGGGGGGTCCGCACAGCTTCCTCTCCCATAGGTAATCCAGCATAAGCCAAACGTGTAGTTTCATATGCCATGCAAGGAGCAAACAAAACTCACATAGCATAATAACGTTTTAAAACACTAGTTTATTAAAATAATAAAAAACAAACTCACATTTGGAAGAACGAAACAGAGCTCAAAAAACCCCTCACGATCGCTGCTATTTGATATTTGAGCTCTGTTTCGTTCTTCCAAATGTGAGTTTTTTTTTTTTATTATTTTAATAAACTAGTGTTTTAAAACGTTATTACGCTATGTGAGTTTTGTTTGCTCCTTGCATGGCATATGAAACTACACGTTTGGCTTATGCTGGATTACCCATGGGAGAGGAAGCCGTGCGGACCCCCCCTTTTCTTTCCACCATTTGTTGATGACATCTGACAAGACGCATTTCCCAGAACCAGTGGTTATTATGCTTTTTTGACTTGTCTGGCGTACGCCATTTCAGGTCAATTTTTTCCGGTAAGCCTCCTCTACTCCTGGTGTTGGCCCCGGCACTGATGTACAATCTATGCACACTTGTGGTTTCCCTTCTGCCCACTTGCCAGATTTGGTACGACTTTGGTGCGACTTCTGCCCACTCGCCAGATTTGGTGCGACTAAAATTCTGTGAATACCATCTGGCCATGCATCACCCCCTTTGAACTCTGTTGATGTTTTCTTCACTATTTTTCTACACATTTTTTATGGACTTTTAAAGTTTTATGTTTTTTATGTTTGGTGTCTGGCTCATGGAACCAGCACGGGTTTCTACTAATCACTGGCACATCTGATGATTAAGCATTATTGTGTATTTACTTTATATGTGATCAACACTGATTAATTATTTGACACTATCCATTTTATGATCATACATTTTTTGGCAGTATTCACTATTTTTTTATGTCTTTATTGTAATACACACAGCTGTGGATGTGATATATAGCGCTACAACCAGAAGTGTAAATGTATTTTATTGGGATTTTATGTGATAAATCAACACAAAGTGGCACATAATTGTGAAGTGGAAGGAAAATGATAAATGGTTTTCAACATTTTTTTTACAAATAAATATCTGAAAAGTGTGGTGTGCATTTGTATTCAGCCCCCTTTACTCTGCTACCCCTAACTAAAATATAGTGGTACCAATTGCCTTCAGAAGTCACCTAATTAGTAAATAGAGTCCACCTGTGTGTAATTTAATCTCAGTATAAATACAGCTGTTCTGTGAAGCCCTCAGAAGTTTGTTAGAGAACCTTAGTGAACAAACAGCATCATGAAGACCAAGAACACACCAGACAGATCAGGGATAAAGTTGTGGAGAAAATAGGTTATAAAAAACTTCTTGTCAGTACAGGATAAACCCTAGACCATGGAGTTGGTTCATGGTCTGCTGAGTCGACTTGACACGATGGAGCTAGAAATCAAAGCATCCCTACAGGATCCATCTTGAAATACAAAAGAGGAAAGTAAAGGCTGAAAAATAATTTTTCCATCCCGATCACATCAAACCAAGAGACGGAACCTTCCTTTGGGTGAACTGGATCCAGATCAAGGAACTGAATATGGATGTCCTGTTTGAGGAGACAGATAGAAACTAACCAGAGCAAAATGGAGAACTGGTTTCTAATAACCTTCAAATAAACAGAAACGTGCGCTAAGAATAGTATGTGCAAAAAACAAATCGCATATAAAGCAATCCTCATCAATGTCAATCATATGTTGAAATAACCATTGACCAAAACAACTGAAATTGATAATAAAGTGCAAAATGTGCTATAGTGTTGACATACGTAAATATATAGAGCAATTTATATAAAGTGCAGGGTATACTAGAGAGTGACCAAACATTAACAAGCAAGCAGTTTAGATGATCCCACACTCATTGCAGGGTAAATTGATAATAAAGTGCAAAATGTGCTATGGTGTTGACATACATAAATATATAAAACAATTTGTATAAAGTGCAAAATATACTGGAGAGTGGCCACACATTAATCAAACAAGCAGTTTAAATAATCCCACATTCATTGCCGGGTAGCCCCTGAACAGTCTTGTGAAGAGTAAACCACCTCAGCAGTGAGAGGAAAAATAATTTTTTTTAGTCCATAATAGAGTATCAGAAGGAAGAAAAGAGGAAAGTTCCATAAACAATGCACCACTTCCAAAGGACAACCAAAGTTTCACGGTCCGTTAGATCACACAGCCCACAAGGTGCATGTAGAGGCAGAAGATGTCTATATGAGAGTTTCCCCGTGCTCCAAGTAAGTGACAGATGGACTCTTACCCGAACTGATGGACCTCCTTTCGGGCAAGGTCGTACTGGCAGGCAGACTTAGCCCTCTGCAGGGACTGTGGATGGCTCCGAGTCCTCCGGTGTATCTTCCGTCTACAGCCTGGAACGAACCAATACTTCCTCCTGCGGGGGGGTGACAGACCCACTCAACCCGAAGGGGAGTGAGTAAAAATGGAGAAAGGGCTCCGATGGTGTAGTATTATAAAATTTATTGGGATATTACAAATATCATAGCCGCAACACATGGGCTCTGTGACAATTTAAAAAAACAAGTGTAAAATTCGCCGGCATAAAAACTAGCATTCACCCGTGGGGCCCCTTTGAAGACGTCAGAGTGTGACGAAACATGTAGGGCGTGGCTACGCATCGTAAGCCATCTTTCAGCCTGCCCCATGACCTGCACGGGTGGATGCTAGTTTTTATGCCGGCGAATTTTACACTTGTTTTTTTAAATTGTCACAGAGCCCATGTGTTGCGGCTATGATATTTGTAATATCCCAATAAATTTTATAATACTACACCATCGGAACCCTTTCTCCATTTTTACTCACTCCCCTTCAGGTTGAGTGGGTCTGTCACCCCCCCGCAGGAGGAAGTATTGGTTCGTTCCAGGCTGTAGACGGAAGATACACCGGAGGACTCGGAGCCATCCACAGTCCCTGCAGAGGGCTAAGTCTGCCTGCCAGTACGACCTTGCCCGAAGGGAGGTCCATCAGTTCGGGTAAGAGTCCATCTGTCACTTACTTGGAGCACGGGGAAACTCTCATATAGACATCTTCTGCCTCTACATGCACCTTGTGGGCTGTGTGATCTAACGGACTGTGAAACTTTGGTTGTCCTTTGGAAGTGGTGCATTGTTTATGGAACTTTCCTCTTTTCTTCCTTCTGATACTCTATTATGGACTAAAAAAAATTATTTTTCCTCTCACTGCTGAGGTGGTTTATTCTTCACAAGACTGTTCAGGGGCTACCCGGCAATGAATGTGGGATTATTTAAACTGCTTGTTTGATTAATGTGTGGCCACTCTCCAGTATATTTTGCACTTTATACAAATTGTTTTATATATTTATGTATGTCAACACCATAGCACATTTTGCACTTTATTATCAATTTACCCTGCAATGAGTGTGGGATCATCTAAACTGCTTGCTTGTTAATGTTTGGTCACTCTCTAGTATACCCTGCACTTTATATAAATTGCTCTATATATTTACGTATGTCAACACTATAGCACATTTTGCACTTTATTATCAATTTCAGTTGTTTTGGTCAATGGTTATTTCAACATATGATTGACATTGATGAGGATTGCTTTATATGCGATTTGTTTTTTGCACATACTATTCTTAGCGCACGTTTCTGCTTATTTGATTGTTTTTTACACTGATATTGGTGTTTTATCCGTGCAGCTTTGAGTTTATACTATTTTGAAGCTTTAGCGCGGTTATACTTTTTGCTTTTAATTTTCTAATAACCTTGTCTTATGTTAAACCTGTGAAAGGTTCCATGCTAGACAAGGTCACCAGCCTTAAAAATAGTCACCTCCCCAAGTGAAGGCTATGAGTAAACTACTTAAGATCCCACAAAGTCGCAAGGACTTGTACAGCGAATAAACTTTTTGGGAGAAAGTCCTGAGGCTTACACCAAGATAAGCAATCACCACGTCTAGCAATAGATTTAACATGGATTAGTAGACCCCACCCCTGCTTAGCATCAAGGGATTACTAGACTCCATGATGCCCGGTCTCAGAATTTGAGCTTCAATAATTAAGCTGTAAAGCAGTTTGAAGCTGGGTGGCAAAACACATTCCTTGGGAACAGATGATCCTGATCCAGTAGATCCCTCAGAGCAACTGTTCAGCGCCCCTTTTAGGTTGGAGTACCACATCCTGAATCAGCCTGGAACACTTTTCATTCCGAACATGTGAGACAAACAAGGGAAGTACTGAAAGTCACAGGAGCATCCTACTAGAGGACCACTGCACCTGAGCCAGAACTAACTAGCCTCTAGTTTGACCTCGGGGGTTCCATAGTCAACCTCTGAAGTTGTCCACCTGGGACACAGCTCCAGGGGTAGAAATCAATCTAACAGGTTTAGACACTGCTGTCAGGTGCAGTCTGCCTGCCAAGATGTATACCCATGCCTGACAAGGCTGGAGCCTGACTTTTTGCCAAGGATACCGATCCAGCCTTTTGCTACTGCAAAACTCTGAATCCACCTGAAAATTGTACACCAACTTTATGGCATTGTCTGCATGGATACAGATTATATAAAACAGCCCAGAACTTCTGCGTGTTACCCTGGAAAACAATACGCCCAAGACAACCAACCCCCTTGATATCAAGGGTGTCTAGGTCTCTTCCCTGAACGGTTCACTGTCTGAGGTGTCTTTCCATTGTGGTTCCTTAAAACAGGAAGAGAAGACTTCCTTGCTCTAGATCCAGACCCCTGAGTCTCAGCAATAGGGAAATCACCTGACCAAAGACTGAGTCAACTTGTCCCTTGAAGAACAGAGGCCTGTAGGATCCTGGGGTGAAACCAGGCCAAAAGAATTGCCTCACATGAGGCTACCCTCAGTTATAGGCTTCTCCTACAAAAGCGGAGATCCAGATTGCTCCTGGTACAGACAGTTTGAATCTGAGACTAGAGTGTTTAAAGTTATCAAGGAGAAAAAGCACTTTGTCCTGAGTCTGAGTAGGGCCATCCAGACATTCCCAAGGTAAGTGGGTTCCAGCGATGATCTCTGAACCTAGATTACTGGAATATCTGGAGGATCATGTCAGGTTGATTGATAGAGCCTGCACCAATAATTCTCCATCTAAGGATCTCTCTATGCAAATATTTCAAGAAGGCATTGAGCCTGGTACTAGGTCCAGCATCCTAATACATGAGGTGCTGACCAAAAGACAAGGAGCAGGATACCAGAATGGTAGTGCATACATAGGTCCAAAAGCAAGTCACAGAAATTGCTTAAGTGATGGAAACATTAATTATCTATGATGCCTGCCAAGCCAAAAAGTGTCCCAGGGGAAGGGAGGCAATTCAAAGTATGTATCTTTCTAGGGAAAACTTCCATCTGAACCCAGCCCCTTAAGGCTACGTTTCCACTATTGCAACCCCAATGTTGCGTGATTCAGAGTGCGACCTCGAGTGCAGCCCCGATCCAACTTTACAGTCTCTGGATCTAAGTTGCAACAAAGCGCAGGAACCTTTTCAAAGTCTCTGCAACCCTAAATCACACAGACTGGAACAGATGTCATTGAAATCAATGGGCTGAGACTTGTCATGTGACCCTGTGTTCAAAGTCACACGACAAGTCGCACTAGTGGAAATGGAGCCCAAAGCTTTAAGATGCATACCAGATATTGCCACCATGGGCTTTTAGATAGTAAACTGCCACCACAATTGGGGCAGAAACACCTTGACCCAGAAAACCATCAGAGGATATGCAGACCACAAGTGGAGAAAAGACACTTATTAACAATTAGGAGAAAAAGACCTTACAATCTGTACTCTAGCCTTCTTCCGCTAGTAATGACAAGTGTTCAACTTCAGCCACATCTCTAATGCTGTTGACATAGACTGTCTCAAAGAGAACCTGTCCCTGGAAGGCCATGCAGGCTACTTCTTTCAACTGAGGAAATGCTGTAGCAAGGTTCTTACCTTGAGCCTGCTCTGTTTCTCTACTCTCTACTAAATTTACCTACCTTAACCACTTCAGCCCTGGAAGATTAGGCTGCTCAATGACCAGAGCACTTTTTACAATTTGGGACTGCGCTGCTTTAAGTGGTAATTGCGCAGTCATGTAATGTTGTACCCAACCAAAATTTGCGTCCTTTTTTTCCCCACAAATAGAGCTTTCTTTTGATGGTATTTGATTGCCTCTGCGATTTTTAATGTTGCAATATAAACGGAAAAAGAACAAAATTTTTTTTTTTAAACTATGTTTTCTACTTTTTGTTATAAGAAAAATCCAATAAACTCAATTTTAGTCATACATTTAGGACAGCCACATGTCTTTGGTAAAAAAATAAAAAGTCAATAAGCGTATATTTATTGTTTTGCGCAAAAGCGTCTACAAACTATGGTACATTTACTGGGATTTAAGCAGCTTTTAGTTTGACTGCCTATCTCATTTCTTGAGGTGCTAAAATGGAAGGGCAGTACAACCCCCCCCCCCCAAATGACCCCATTTTAGAAGGTAGACACCCCAAGGATATTGCTGAGAGGCATGTTGAGCTCATTTAATATTTCATTTTTTTTTGTCACAAGTGGTTGAAAAATTACAAAAAAAAAATTACAAAGTTGTCACTAAATGATATATTGCTCAAACATGCCATGGTTATATGTGGAATTTCACCACAAAATACATTCTGCTGCTTCTCCTGAGTACGGGGATACCACATGTGTGAGACTTTTAGGGTAGCCTAGCTGTGTACAGGACCCCAAAAACCAATCACCGCCTTCAGGCTTTCTAAGGGCGTAAAATGGTGATTTTACTCCTCACTACCTATCACAGTTACGGAGGCCCTGAAATGTCTAGATAGCACAACCCCCCCCCCCCCAAATTGGAAAGTAGACACCCCAAGGTATTTGCTAAGAGGCATGGTGAGTATTTTGCAGCTCTCATTTGTTTTTGAAGATTAAGAAAATATAAAAAAAAAATTTTTTCTTTTTTCAATTTTCAAAACTTTGTGACAAAAAGCGAGATCTGCAAAATACTCAATATGCCTCTCAACAAATAGCTCGGGGTGTCTACTTTCCAAAATGGGGTTTTGGGGGGGGGGGGGGGGGGTTTGTGCTATCTGGGCATTTCATGGCCTCGGAAACTGTGATAGGCAGTGAGGAGTGAAATAAAAAATTTACACCCTTAAAAAGCCTAAAGGTCGGTGATTGGTTTTCGGGGTCCTGTACACGGCTAGGCTCCCAAAAAGTCTCACACATGTGGTATCCCCATACTCAGGAGAAGCAGCAGAATGTATTTTGTGGTGAAATTCCACATATAACCATGGCACGTTTGAGCAATATATTATTTAGTGACAACTTTGTAATTTTTTTTTTTTGTCATTTTTCAATCACTTGTGACAAAAAAAAAACATGAAATATTAAATGGGCTCAACACGCCTCTCAGCAATATCCTTGGGGTGTACCTTCCAAAATGGGGTTATTTGGGGAGGGGGGGGGGGTTGAACTGCCCTTCCATTTTAGCACCTCAAGAAATCCATGGATATCACGACATGCTTTAAAATTGCGCACAAACTACATACATTTTTAAAAGCCTTTACAGGTTACCACTTTAGATTTACAGAGGAGATTTACTGCTAAAATTACTGCCCTCGATCTGACCTTCGCGGTGATACCTCACATGCATGGCGCAATTGCTGTTTACATATGACACCAGGCCGACGCTTGCGTCCGCCTTTGCGCGTAAGCACGGAGGGACGGGCGCTTTTTTTTTTATTATTATTTATTTTGCTTTTTTATTTTATTTTTAAAATGTTCCTTTTCTTTTTTTTTTTTTTTATCATTTTTATTGTTATCTCAGGGAATATAAATATCCCCTATGATAGCAATAGTTAGCGACAGGTGCTCTTTTTAAAAAAAAAAAAAAAATTGGGGTCCCTAGATCTCTCCTCTGCCCTCAAAGCATCTCACCACACCAAGATCGGTGTGATAAAATGCTTTCCCAATGGTGCTGTTTATATCCGGCGAAACCTAAGTCATGAAATGCTCATAGCTTCCGGTTTCTTAGGCCATAGAGATGATCAGCTCTATGGTCAGCTGGAGGAACCACCGCCTGCATTCTTGGGTTCCCTGTTGGGACAGGAGAGCAAGAGAAAACCATGGAAGATGGTGGGGGGGGGGCATTCCATCCCACTGCTTGTAAAAGCAGTCTAGAGGCTAACTAAGATTGCGTTTACATGAAGGGCAACCGCTAGCTGAAAAGAATGATACGAAGATGATACCTAAACCTGCAGGCATCATTCTGGTATACCACTCAAAGTCCAGCAAAATATCAGTACGTCGCTGGTCCTTGTTGGGCATAGATTGTAATGTTCTTTTTTTTCATGCAGCCTGTGGGCTGAACGTAAAAAAGAGATTGATCAGGGGATATGCCCACCATTAGACTACCGCCCTTCATCCACCCACTTCTAATGATGGGCATACATGCACCATTTTTTTTTTAACTGTGGTGGGGAAATCACCTCCTACAGCGCTGGAGTCACGGCTTTACGTATCGTGGGAGAAAACGCTGTTGCTGTCAGAATAAATAAACCCGTGCTGCAGCTGAATGGCGTACCTGCTAAGCAAATGATGGTTAATAAAACAAAGTAACATTGCAGTATAACAGTAAGACATACCATACCTGCCAAGCAAATACAATAAAACATAGTAAAAATAAAACATTACAGTTCTAAAATACAGTAACAACAGAGAGCGAACAATAAAGTGGACAGTAGAGAGCGAACATAAGAAAAAGAACAATAGAAAGAGAAGAAAAATAAAACCAATATTATTTTTGGCTTTTTTATTTTATATTTTTTTGTGTTCTTTTTTTTTTTTTTTTTTAAGTATAAGTATACATACACTTTTTAGTACCGTCTGGCCTTACGGGCAATTAGGTATGGCGCCAACAACTGGTCCTTGAGGTCCACCCCTCCCATGTTAAGATTGTATTTGTGGACACAGAGGGGTTTCTCCACAACACCAGTCGCCGTAGGAATTTGGACTGTCGTATCTGCATGAAGGGAGGAAAGAACGGAAACATTCCGTAAATCCCTCCACTTTACTGCTAACAAATTATTACACTTCAAGTAGGCTCTCTCCCCCGTCTAAGTCGGGATTCTACAAGCTGTTGGGGGAAGCCCCAACGATTAGATCGCACGGTGCCACAGGTGCCAAGTCCATAATCAAAAAGGTGACTAAAAAGTGGCACGCTTGTGTAATAATTGTCCACGTACAAGTGGTACCCCTTTCCAAATAAGGGTGACACCAAGTCCCACACAATCTTACCAGCCCTCCCTATGTAGTCTGGGCAGTTCTCCGGCTCTACATGACTATCTTTTCCCTCGTAAACCATAAAACTATATGTATAGCCTGTTGCCCTGTCACAGAGCTTATACATCTTGACCCCATATCTGGCACGCTTGTTGGGAAGATGTTTGATAGACAAGCGGCCAGAAAATTTAGTCAGGGACTCATCAACTCAGACAACTTGATTGGGAGTAAACAAGGCTGCAAACTCTTGGTTGAAGTGGTTTAACCGGTTCAATACAGGGAATTTTCACCCCCTTCCTTCCCAGGCCAATTTTTAGTTTTCAGCGCTGTCGCAATTTAAACAACAATTGCGTGGTCGTGCGATGTTGTACCCAAAAAAAATTAATGTCCTTTTTTTCCCCACAAATAGAGCTTTCTTTTGGTGGTATTTGATCACCTCTGCGGTTTTTATTTTTTGCGCTATAAACAAAAGAAGAGCGACGATTTTGAAAAAAAAAACACAATATTTTTTACTTTTTGCTATAATAAAGATCCCAATTTAAAAAAAAAAAAAAAACAAATTTTTTCCTCAGTTTCGGCCGATATGTATTCTTCTACATATTTTTGGTAAAAAAAAAAAAAATCGCAATAAGCGTATATTGATTGGTTTGTGCAAAAGTTATAGCGTCTACAAAATACGGGATAGATTTATGGCATTTAAAAAAAAAAAAAAATTATTTTTTTTACTAGTAATAGCGGCGATCGCGATTTTTTTTCCGTGACTGTGACATTATGGCAGACACATCGGACACTTTTGACACATTTTTGGGACCATTCACATTTATACAGCGATCAATGCTATAAAAATTAAAGTTACGTACCGGTAACGTCTTTTCCTGTAGTCTTTCAGGACAGCCACAATAGAGAGATAGTCTCCTCCCCTTCCTCTGGAAACACTGCGCCAGCCCATAAAATCTCTCCTCCCCTGCCAGACCTCAGTTCTTTCAAGAGTACCTCCGGCCAGCTGGGGAGACACAAGAACACATTAATAACATACCAATCAATATCATTACCATATTGCGTTCTGGTCTTTAATAAGACCCCCCCAAGCTTAGGGTGGGTAACTAGGGCTGTCCTGAAAGACTACAGGAAAAGACGTTACCGGTACGTAACTTTAATTTTCCCTTTCCGTCATTTCAGGACAGCCACAATAGAGAGGATAATCGAGCACTTACCAATTAGGGTGGGACTACAGCTTGCAGAACTTTTCGCCCAAAAGCCTGCTCACCTGCCGCCACCAGGTCCACTCTGTAATGTCTAACGAAAGTGGAGTAGCTGGACCATGTTGCTGCCTTGCATATTTGCTCTGGCGTTGCTCCAGCCTTCTCTGCCTGGGAAGTTGCCACTGCTCTGATGGAGTGTGCCTTTATGCCTCTAGGGACCTCCTTCCCCGCTAAAGAATATGCCTGCCCAATAGCTAATCTAAGCCACCTGGCAATCGTGCGTCGGGACGCTCTGAGACCCTTTCTGGCCCCAGAAAATAAAATAAATAGAGAATCAGACTTCCTTATTGTCTTAGTCATCTCTAGGTATTGTAGGATACACCTCCTTACATCTAAAAAATGAAATCTTAGTTCCCTTTCACCTGAAGGATTGGGACAAAACGAGGGTAGGACTATTTCCTGGCTTCTATGAAAGCTTGACGCCACTTTAGGCAAAAAAGCTGGATCAGTCTTAAGGACTATCCTGTCTGGCAAAATAACACAAAAAGGAGGTCTAATTGATAACGCCTCAATTTCGCTGACCCTCCTGGCAGTTGTTACTGCAACTAAAAATACTGTTTTTAGGGTAAGTTCCTTTAACAGGCACTTGTCCAATGGCTCAAAGGGACTTCCCGTAAGGCTCTGTAAAACCAGAGATAGGTCCCACCCGGGAAAGGGAGGACCCCTGGTAGGTCTCTGTCTTGACAGTGCCTTAAAGAATCTGACCACCCATGGATTGGTAGCCAGAGACTTCTCCAGATAAGCACTGAGTGCTGAAACCTGACTTTTAAGGGTAGCTACAGATAAACCCTTGTCCGCTCCACACTGCAGAAATTCCAACGCAGCTACGGGACTCTGCACCGAGAAGGAGTTTTCTATGCACCATTTGTTGAAAAGGAGCCAGACCTTTTTGTAAATCTTACGGGTCTCCTTTTTCCTACTGTTGAGGAGGGTAGAGATCAAGCTCTCTGAAAACCCCTTGGATCTTAATATACCCTCCTCAGTAGCCAGGCCGCTAATTTCCACTGCTGCACCTGTGGGCAGAGGACTGGACCCTGCGACAGAAGATCCTTTCGAGGTGGAAGGAAAAGGGGAGGTTCCGCTGCTAACTGACTGAGGATTGAAAACCATGCCCTTTTCGGCCAATGTGGAGCTACCAGAATAAGAGAGGTGCTCTCTAATTGAAACTTCCTCAGAACCGCCGGTAATAGTACCGGAGGAGGGAAGGCATAACATGTCCTGAAATGCCAATTCTGAGATAATGCGTCCACTCCCAGTGCTCCTTCCCCTGCGTTTAGGGAGAAAAAACAGGGGGTTTTCGCGTTGTCTTTTGAAGCGAAAAGATCCACTTCCGGGGGTCCCCATTTCTCGACTATGAGATTGAAAACCTCCTGGTTGAGGGCCCAATCTCCTTCCTTTAGACTCCTCCGGCTGAGAAAATCTGCGATTATATTCCTCTCCCCTCTCAGAAAAACCGCTGAGAGTGAGAGAGTGTTGGACTCGGCCCAGCTTAGAATGTCTTCTGCTAGGGCCAGCAGACTTCCGCTCCTGGTGCCTCCCTGCTTGTTTATATAGGCCACGGTGGATGAGTTGTCCGACCGTACCTGTACATGGTGGCCCTGGAGTTCCTTTTTGAAGAATCTGAGGGCTAGGCCTACTGCCCTCAGCTCTTTCCAATTGGAAGACCTCTGCAGCTCGTCGCCCTTCCATGTGCCCTGCGCTAGAAGGGATCCCAGATGTGCCCCCCAGCCCTTGCCACTTGCATCCGTGGTTAGGATCTGTGGGACTGGGATGAGCCACAGACGTCCCTGTGACAAGTTCACTTCCTTCCTCCACCACCAAAGAGATCTCTTTATTTGATGGGGAACCTGTACTAAGGTGTCTAGATCCCTCTGACTGTGGTCCCATACTCTTAGTACATATGATTGTAGGGGGCGAAAATGTAATCCTGCCCACTGCACTGCTGGAAGAGTAGAAGTTAGAAGGCCTAATGTTGACATTATGGACCTCTTGGACACCAGATGGTTGCACTGGAGGGAGAACACTGCTCTGTCCAGTTTTAGAATTTTTTCCCTTGGAAGAAAAACTCTCGAGAGCGTAGTGTCCAGCAGGTACCCCAGGTACACAATGCGCTGTGAGGGAATGAGACTGGACTTTTCTAAGTTCAGCAGCCACCCCAAACCTGTTAGAACCCTCTTGGTTAGATCGAGGTCTCGGATCAACTGTTCTGGGGATACTGCAAAAAGAAGCAGGTCATCCAGATAGGCTATAACTGATACCCCCTGGAGTCGCAGGAAGGCCAACGCCTCTGCCAGTACCTTTGTGAATATGCGGGGCGAGGAGGATAGCCCGAAGGGCAGTGCTTGAAACTGCAGATGCAGTATTGTGCCCTGCAGGTCTACTGCTAAACGGAGGAACCTCTGGGAGGTTTCTGTGATAGGGACGTGTAAATATGCGTCTCTGAGATCCAGAGACACCATATAACAGTTGTGTGGTAGCAGGGCCCTGACCGTAAAGATTGACTCCATGCGGAACCTTTTGTAGCAAATTGACCTGTTTAAGGGTTTTAAGTTCAGAATCAGTCTGAATTTTCCCGAGGGCTTTTTCACCACAAATACGTGGGAATAGAACCCCTCTCCTTCCTGCCCCCTTGGTACTCTGTGAACTACGTTCTGAATCTCCAGTTCTTTCAGGGCGTCCACCAAAGCTTCGGCCTTTGCTGTGCAGCTGGGAAGCTTCGTAATAAGGAACCTTTGCGGGGGTGGTCTTGAGAATTCCAAGAGATACCCCCTTCTTATGACCCCCAGGATGAATCGATTGGGTGAGAGGGTCTCCCACTGTGGAAGGAAGGCCCCCAGTCTTCCTCCCACCGTCCCTAGAGAGTCATTGATCTTTACGGGCCTTCTCAGGAGGGCGAAAAATCGCCCCTCCTCTGCCCTTACCTCTTTGGCCCCAAGTTTTCTTCCCTTGCTTGGGAGATTCCTTGCCTTTTTTCGGACGAAACCCCTTTCTCGTCTGAGCTGGGGCTTTCCTCTTAGGCGGAAAGGACTTCTTTTTGTCCGCTGTACGGTCTAAGACCGTCTCTAAACCAGGGCCAAAGAGTAGATCACCTGTCAGGGGTATCCCGCACAATTTGACCTTGGAGGCGGTGTCCCCCGGCCAAGTTTTCAGCC
Organism: Aquarana catesbeiana; assembly: GCF_042186555.1. Classification (NCBI taxonomy): domain Eukaryota; kingdom Metazoa; phylum Chordata; class Amphibia; order Anura; family Ranidae; genus Aquarana; species Aquarana catesbeiana. Next base: position 768,432,943 of record NC_133324.1, read on the forward strand.
AGAGCGCTCTTCTGGCCGAATTCGCCAGCGCCGCTGATCTGGCCGACATACGGACCAACTCTGCTGAGGCGTCTGCAATGTATGCGATTCCTCGCAGAATCGTGGGGAACGAGGCTAGGATAGTCTCCTTGGCTGTGCCAGCTTCAATGTGCTCCTGAATCTGGAAAAGCCAGTGCTCTAAATTGCGGGCTACGACCGTAACAGCCATTTCTGGCTTTAAGTTACCCACAGTTGAGTCCCACGTCTTTTTTAGAAGTGAGTCTATCCTTTTGTCCATGACATCCAACAAAGCCCCCATATCCTCGAATGCCAGGTCTGTGTGTCTAGAGACCTGAGAGAAGGCGGCATCCAACTTGGGATTTTTATTCCAAATGGACGCTGGATCCTCTGAAAATGGAAACCTTCTCTTAAGGGAGCTAGAAAAGAAGGGTTTCCTCTCAGGATCCTGCCACTCCTTCTTAATCGTTTCCACCAGCACTTCATGTACTGGAAAAACTTTTCTTTTTTGATCTCCCAAGCCCTTATACATAAGGTCATGGAGAGATAGGGGTTTTTTATCCTCGTGTATCCCGAGGGTTGTATATATTGCCCCCAAGAGATCTTCCACCTCATCCAGGGACAATTTATACCTGGAGATTTTCCTGGACTCCCCGTCCTGGTCCTCCCCTTCTGATTCCTCATGGGAATCAGACGTGCCACTGTCCGGTTGCCTCCGCTCCACCCCGGAAGGGCCTGACATCTCCTCTGCCATAACTAAATTGGTAGATCTGGCAGGTGCAGAGCCCTGAGCATGAGGCGGGGTTGTGTCCTGCTGAATGGGTTTAGAGGGAAGCTTGAACGTCTCAAATAAGGTTTTAAAAGATGAAAAGGTGGATGACAGCTCTTTCACAGAAGCTGCCAACCCAGACTGCTGTTCAGATTCCCTTTCCTTAACCAGGGAGTCTATGCACTCTTTACACAAAACTTTAGTCCATGCTTCCCCTAAACTGTCTCTACAAGAGGCACACTTCCTTTTAGAGACATGAGTGGACTTTGTTTTTTCTGTAGATTTCTGAAAATACATACAAAAAAACACATATTACTTCCAGCAAGTTTAAGTGGAAACAACCCTGGGGGTGTACCAGATCCACCTTAAGGGAACTGCGCTCACCCCCCCACCCCCTGACCACCCAGGGGGACTGCCCTCCCTCTAAGTAAGGAACCATACAAGAGGGAGAGCAAACCTTAGATAGAGAGGACCCCTCCCCAGGGAACTCTTACCTTTGGAAGGCTGGAGACAGCGTCCGAATGAGCTGCAGCATCTGCCTCAGACATGACTGCAGGTGGTTGCCTGTGTAGAGTCTCACACTGTGTACATGTGAAGCGACTCACTCCAGCCTGAGCCCGGCCCCCTATCAGCCCCGCGACCCGGAACCGGAAGTCGCGGGTCAAAGGGAAAGCGTCCGCCCCCCCGCCGGAAATGACGTCACCCGTCGTCCGGCCCGCTGGTTCCAAACTTTTGCGGCCTGTATGGATACAGGGGAGAGCGGACTGTCTCCATGCTGCGGCCCTGTGGACGCGATAGGGGTCCCCCACGACCTGATGCCGTGCTCGGCAAGGAAGGGGTGGCTTCAGCTGCGGTATGTACCGCCACTCTTCATCCTGGAAGCCCCTGCTTCCCTAGGGATGATTTTTTAGAAAGAGGCCACAGTCTCCCTGACTGCACCCGGCCTGGTTCCTCTGCACAGTGTCTCCCCACCGGAGGAAACACTAATAACTGAGGTCTGGCAGGGGAGGAGAGATTTTATGGGCTGGCGCAGTGTTTCCAGAGGAAGGGGAGGAGACTATCTCTCTATTGTGGCTGTCCTGAAATGACGGAAAGGGAAATTGCATTGATTACTGTGTAAATGTGACAGGCAGTGAAGGGGTTAACCACTAGGGGGACACAAGGGGTTAAATATGTTTCCTAGGGAATGATTCTAACTGTAGGGGGCGGGGACGTACAAGAGGAGGAGACCAATCAGTGTTCCGCTGTACTGGGAACACAGATCGGTCTCCTCTCAACTGACAGGACGTGGATCTGTGTGTTTACACACACAGATCCACGGTCCAGCCCGGTTAATGGACAATTGCGGGTGCCCGGCGGACATCACGGCCGCCGGGCACACGCACCGGGTCCCGAGCAACGCGGCGGGCACGCGCCCCCTAGGCGGCCGGGAAGCCCAGGCCGTCATATGACATCCACCCAGGATGGGAGATCCCATCTGTGGACGTCATTTGACAATAGCCGGGTAGGGAAGTGGTTAAAAGGGGCCAAATTTTGTGCCGATCAAATTCAGGGTCACCCTGAGGACGACAGAGTTCATTATCATTGAAGTGCATGAACCACAAGATCTGCTCGTATCGTGTCCTGGTCATGGAGGCAGAGAACACAGGCATATGGTGAATTGGGTCAGTGGACCAATATGACCGCAACTCACTCTTTTTAGTTATGCCCATGAGGAGGGATAGGCCCAGGAAGGTCTTAAATTCGGGGACCGTAATAGGTTTCCAATCTCTGGCTATACTATTCTGAGCCTGAATCTGACAGATGGGAGACTTCCTTTTCACTATCTGTCATGCTCAGAAATGTGTAGGCCTCTTCACTACTGTACCTTCGATTTGACATTTTGGTCTCGAAATTTACTGGTACAGTAGTGAGACTTACAGGAAAAAGAGCTACTGACTGTCAGCGACTGCTTCAAACGATACAAAAAAAAAAAACTGTTAGTGTTCGCAGGGATCAGACCTGACTCTGCGAATGCTGCAGTTATGTGTTTAATGTTTTTGTGACAGTGATTGATTGATACTGCACTTGGGTGTGCTGGGTGAAGGGGCTAAACGCAGGTGCTAGCAGGTATCTGGGCTGATCCTGCTAACACTGCATTTTTGGGAACCCTAAACTGCTGGGGACGCTAGTATAGATCAGATCAGATCAGATATTGATCTGTTCAGACACTATACTACTAAGAGAGGTGTATGGTGCGTGCGTGGATGTTAGCGCTACTGGCACGCTGCCTGGTGCGACGCAGACCCTATCTGACACTAAAAACCTAACTGATATCACCCCCCAGGTGATCAGGGGTTTAAACCTTTATTTAGGTGATATATGGCGGGTGCCCTGACACTATAAAAAAAATAGGATTTTTATAACAGCTTACCTGTAAAATTCTTTTCTTTGAAGTACATCAGAGCCATAGTAGTTACTATGTGGGTTATAGGCCACCTTCAGGTGATGGACACTGGCACACCCCAAGACAGGAAGTCTACTCTCTATATAACCCCTCCCACTACTGGGAGTACCTCAGTTTTTGTAGCAAAGCAATACACTTGTATACCAGAAAAAAAGGAACCTCTGTGTCCCGTGATACTTCAAAGAAAAGCATTTTACAGGTAGGCTGTTATACAAATCCTATTTTCTTATCATAGATCATGGGACACAGAGCCATAGTAGTTACTATGTGGGATGTGCCAACTGAAGGGAGGGCGACACAACAAAAGTAGGGCACCATGAGATCAGAGGACTTATACTGCTGCCTGCAGCACACTGCGCCCAAAGGTGATATCCTCATGACCTTTTACATCTACTTGATAGAATCTGGTAAAAGTATGGACTGAAGACCAAGTTGCAGCCTTGCAGATTTGAGCCATGGAGCCTTGGTGATGCACTGCCCAGGAAGTACTAACAGACCTGGTGGAGTGCGCTTTAATATGAAAAGGTGGAACTTTCCTCTTTAAACCATAAGCTTGAACAATCACTTGTCGAATCCATTTATAAATAGTAGATTTTGACGCTGCTTGTCCTTTTTTAGGACCTTCAGGCAAGACAAACAAAACATCAGTTTTTCGAATCTGAGCAGTCGCCTTTGGACCCCTTTCACACTGGGGCGCTTTGCAGGCGCTACAGCGCTAAAAATAGCGCCTGCAAAGCGCCCTGAAAGAGCCACTGCTGTGTCTCCAGTGTGAGAGCCCGAGGGCTTTCACACTGTAGCGGTGCGCTTGCAGGACGTTAAAAAAAACTCCTGCAAACAGCATCTTTGGAGCGATGAAGGCTCCTAAACCGCTCCTACCCATTGAAATCAATACGGCCAGCAAAGCGGTGCTTTGCGGGCAGTTTTAACCCTTTTTCGGCCGCTAGAGGGGGTTTAAAACCGCTCCCCTCTAGAGGCCGAATAGCACCGGTAAAGCGCCGCTAAAAATAGCGCCGTTTTACCACTGGCGCCCGCACAGCCCCAATGTGAAAGGGGCCTTAAGTAGACCTTGACTGCTCTCATCACATCATGAGAATGTGGTGATCTTTCTTCCATAGACCAGGGTTCTGGAAAAAAAATAAAGGTAGAACAACATCCTGGTTTAGATAAAAACCTGACACTACCTTCGGTAGAAAGTTAGGATGAGGACGCAATACTACCTTATCCTTGTGAAATAATAATATGGCTCTTTACAAGAAAGAACAGCCAACTCTGATACCCTTCTTGCAGAGGATACGGTTACCAGAGAAACTAGTTTCCTTGTCAAAAGGACCAAGGGAATATGTCGCACTGGCTCAAAAAGGCTGTTTTTGTAACGCTGACAGAACTAAAATTCAAGTCCCAAGGGTTCAGGGGTGACCTAACCGGGGGATTAAGCTGCGTTACCCAATGAAAAAACTACGGACCAGAATGCGAAGCAAGTGGACGTTGAAACAATACCGATAAGGCCAAGACCTGGTCTTTGAAAGTACTCAAGGCCAGTTTAATTTCTAACCCATCTGCAGAAAGTCAAGGATTCTACCTATGACATACCTCCTGGGGTGCCAACCCCTGGATTCAACCCAGAAGACATGCCTTCCAGACTCTATAATATGTGATTCTGGAGGCCGGAACTTCTGGAGGTCTGAACTTGACAGCCCACGTTTCTTCAGAATGTGGGACTCAATAGCCAAACTGTTAAATCTAGGGTTTGTAGGGTAGGATGGAATACCAGACCTTGCGAGAGAAGGTCTGGACGTGGTGGTAGGGTCCATGGTACCCCTACCGCCATCATTATGATCTCTGCATACCGAGATCTCCTGGACCATGCTAGGGGCCACAAGAATAACAGACTTCCCTTCCTGCTTGATCCCGCAAAGAAGTCGTGGATGCAGGCAGAATAGGAGGGAATGCATAAGTTCGTGAGAACTGATTCCACGGGAATAGCAAAGCATCTGTTCCGCATGCTAGCGAATCCTTTGTTCTTGACACAAAGTTGTTCATTTCTTTGTTGAACCTGGACACAAACAGATAAAGTGTGAAAACTTTTTAGGAGGGAAAAAATGCTTATCTGGGTGATTTCACTCAGATACAAATAGCTTTTCCAGCAATGAATGGACAGGAAAGGCATGCACAGTTGAGGATGCTTTAGCGAACCCAAACACTCAGTTAAGGGTACATAAATGTGGAGCGGACCATTCAGTAAAAAATTGCACCATCAATCTTACAGATTGTGAAGCTGATCCCCCCACATTTGACCACTCAGAAGGAGGAGTCATCAGCCTCACCACGGTTCCCTGAGGCAAATTCATCTTTTCCCGCCCCCAGTTCCTCAGTTTGAGGGTCCTGGCTAATGGAAGGGAACCTACTGGGATGCAATTAAAGCCGCTAACCTTTTTTTTTCTTCACACATTTCATGGCTGGGGAAAAAACCTCTTTAGTAAAATAGACGGGGGCTGCAGTGTTGAAAACAATTGCAAACATTTCATGGCCCCAAAGCTTACTCTGACCAGCAACCCCCTCTCAGGGGAGGATGCCATTGTAGAGATAAGTAGGCTTTCCAGAGCTTGAGGGAGACCCTTTTAGCCCTTTTTTGGGGCTGTTTCAACGCCCTCTTCTGACTATAGCCGATGCACAAATGCAGAGGTACTACCAAAAGAAATTGCATCCACTGCTTAAGCAAATAGTCCAGCCACTGCCGCTGTTAACAATCAGCCTGATGCTTTTAGTAAATGTGCCAAGGGAATGTCACCAATCTCTTACATGCCCCTTTTTGCTCTTTGTCCCTCCGACATCTGCAGCCAGCAAAAATTGAGCTTTTAAACAAACTCCTGCGCTGGACGTTGCAGGACACCAACGCCGCGCTAAGCCCTGCCCCCTTCCGTCACATTGTGCCCCCCTCTCTTTTTTCAAGAGAGGGTTTTACCGCGCGAATGCAGGCCTCCGATCTGACGGGATCGGCTTTTGTGTGGGGAGGGAAAAGGCGAGGAGGAGACCCGAGACCAGCCGCCGTGCAGGGGCGGTGAATCAAATGGAGCAGCATCGATGATCGTTTTTCGGCTTCCCCCTTTCTAAGAAGAGGGGAAGCTTGGACCAGGTGGGGGGGTGATTCAGTGAGGAAAAATGAAAGTTACGCTTACCAGTAACATCTTTTCCAGTAGTCTTTCAGGACAGCCACATTGAGAGACCTTGGCTCCTCCTCTTCCTGGGAAACACTGCGCCAGCCCCCATAAATTTCCACCTCCCCCTGCTAGCCTCAGTTTTTTCTAGAGCACCTCCGGTTAGCTGGGGAGACACAAGAACACGTTAATAACATACTATCACATATTACTATTGTGCCCTTTTTTAGGTATTCCCCAAGATACCCCAAAACTTCGGGTGGGTACTAGGGCTGTCCTGAAAGACTACTGGAAAAGACATTACCGGTAAGCGTAACTTTAATTTTCCCTCCCCGTCTTTCAGGACAGCCACATTGAGAGGATAGACGAGCACTTACCACTTAGGGTGGGACAACAGCTTGCAATACCTTTCGCCCAAAGGATTGCTCACTTGCTGATACCAGATCCACTCTGTAGTATTTCACAAATGTGGTGAAACTGGACCATATGGCTACTTTGCAAATCTGCTCTGGCGTTGCTCCAGCTCTTTCCGCCTGTGAAGCTGCCATAGCTCTAGTAGAGTGTGCTTTAATTCCCATGGGGGCCCCTCTACCCGCTAGCCTGTAGGCCTGACTAATAGCTATTCTGAGCCACCCGGCAATGGTGTATCTAGACGCCTTCTGTCCCTTTCTTGCTCCGCAAAAAGATATAAAGAGAGAGTCTGACTTTCTAAAACTCATCGTCTGCTCTAAATAACGTAGGATACATCTCCTGACGTCTAAAGTGTGAAACCTAAATTCCCTTTCACTTGAGGGATTAGGACAAAAAGTTGGCAAAATTACTTCCTGGCTTCTATGGTATTTCGAAGCCACCTTCGGTAAAAAAGCCGGGTCAGTCTTATAAACGACTCTATCCGAAAATACAGTACAAAAGGGGGGTCTAATTGAAAGGGCCTCTATTTCACTGACCCTCCTGGCTGTGGTTACAGCCACCCAAAAAACAGCTTTATATGTTAGGTCCTTTAGAGTACACACCTCTAAAGGTTCGAACGGGGGTTCAGTCAGAACCTGCAAGACCAGGGAAAGGTCCCACTTAGGGAAGGAAGGACCCTGCACCGGTCTCTGTCTTGACAGGGCTCTGAAAAACCTGACCACCCAGGTGTTGGTGGCCAGGGATTTCTCAAGGTATGCGCTAAGTGCTGAAACCTGGCTCTTAAGGGTACTGATGGCTAACTCCTTATCAGCCCCGCACTGCAGAAACTCCAGGACTGCTATAGGGCTCTGCACCTTAAAAGAGTTTTCTAGGCACCAAGCCTTAAAACACCCCCCTTTTGGTAGATTTGGCATGTCTCCTCTTTTTACTATCAAGGAGGGTGGCTACCAGTTGATCAGAAAAGCCCTTGCTTCTTAGAATCTCTTCTTCGGAAGCCAAGCAGCTAAGTTCCAGCGGGCTACCTGGGAACAGAGAACTGGGACCTGCGACAGGAGATCCTTCGTGGACGGAAGGAGTCAGGGAGGTTCCGCCGCATACTGACCGAGAATCAAGAACAGAGCTCTCTTGGGCCAGTACGGAGCCACTAAAATTAGTGTGGTGTTTTCTACCTGGAATTTTCTTAGAACTGCTGGCAGAAGCACCGGAGGTGGGAAGGCGTAGCAAACTCTGAAGTGCCAACTTTGTGTCAGAGCATCTACCCCTAACGCATACTCCCATCTGCTGAGAGAGAAGAAGTATGGGGTTTTTGTATTGCTCCCTGAGGCAAATAGGTCTACTTCTGGGAGGCCCCATCTCCTGACTATGAGGTCGAAAACCTCCTGATTGAGTACCTAGTCCGCCTCTCTCAGCTGTGTTCGGCTGAGAAAATCGGCCACTACGTTCCCTTTTAGGAACACTGCTGAAAGGGACAGAGCATTGGCTTCTACCCAGCCGAGAATCTCTGTGGCTAGGCTTAACAGAACCCCGCTTCTCGTGCCACCTTGCTTATTTATATAAGCTATGACCGAAGAGTTGTCGGACCCTACCTGGATATGTTGTCCCAGTAGGTCTTCCCTGAAAGCTCTGAGTGCCAGTCCCACTGCTTTTAGTTCTTTCCAGTTGGAGGACCTTTTGAGCTCCTCCTTCTTCCATGTCCCCTGCGCCAACTGAGGTCCCAGATGTGCCCCCCAGCCTCTGCCACTTGCGTCCGTAGTAATCACTCTGGACACTGGAATGATCCACAGGTGCCCCTGTGACAGATTTATCTGCTTCCTCCACCACCAGAGGGACCTTTTGACCTCAGAAGGGATTGAAAGCAGAGTGTCTAAAGACTCCTGGCTGTGGTCCCACACTTTTAGAATCAGTGCCTGCAGGGGACGGAAGTGAAGGCCTGCCCACTGGACTGCCAGGATGGCAGAAGTCAGTAGGCTGAGGGTTGACATGGCCACCCGTATTGGTACCTGCTGATTCCTCTGAAGGCATGCTACTGCTTGGTCTAGCTTCAGAATTTTCTCTGGTGGGAGAAAAACTCTCAGCTGAGTAGAATCCAGCAGGTATCCCAGATAGCAAATCTGTTGAGCTGGAATAAGACTTGATTTTTCCAGATTTAGTAGCCATCCTACCTCTTTCAGGGTTGTCTTTGTGAGTTCCAGATCCCTGATTAGTTGTTCTGAGGATGGTGCGAAGAGAAGAAGATCGTCTAGTTAAGCAATAACTGATACCCCCTGATTCGCAGAAAAGCCATGGCTTCCACCATGACCTTCTTAAATACTGGAGGTGACGAGGATAGGCCAAATGGCAGCACCTGAAACTGCAGGTGAATAGTTTCATCTTCTACCTTTACTGCCAGGCGCAGGAATTTTTGAAAGGCCTCCGCAATGGGGATGTGGAGGTAAGCGTCTTTCAAATCCAGTGACACCATGTAACAGTTCCGGGGAAGTAACGCCCTGACTGAATATCTATTCCATCCAGAATCTTTTGTAAACAATCACTTTGTTCAGAGGTTTCAGGTTTAGAATTAACCTGCAACTCCCCGAGCGTTTTCTCACCATAAAAACGTGTGAATAAAAGCCTGTCCCTTCTTCCTTTGGAACTCTGCACACCACATTTTGTTGTTCTAGTTCCTTTAATGCCCCTAGGAGGGCTTCTGCCGAACACCTGGGTGAGAAGCGTTATTAAGCTGCGACATGGAGGGGGCTTTGTAAATTCCAGACAATACCCCCTTCGTATGATCCCTAGTATAAATTGGTTGGGGGAGATTACTTCCCATTGTGGAAGGAAGGCTCCCAATCTTCCCCCCACTGTGACCCCTGAGTCACTGGGTCTTACTAGGCTGTTCAGGAGGGCAAAAAAAAAAAAAAAAATCGCTCCTCCTTTGCCCTTACCCCTTGGGCTCCAAGTCTTTTTCTCCTGTGACTTGGGAGGCCTTCTTTTTTGTGGACGAAACCCCTTCTTGGGTTGATTTGGGGGTTTTCGTTTTACTGGGAATGCCTTCTTTTTATCGGCGGTACGGTCTAATACTGTCTCTAGACCTGGGCCGAAGAGCAGATCACCGGTCAGCGGAATGCCACACAGTTTGTCCTTTGAGGCATTGTCGCCTGGCCATGTTTTGAGCCAAAGGGCTCTTCTGGCTGAGTTGGCAAGTGCCGCAGTCCTGGCTGACATGCGCACTGACTCGGCCGAAGCATCCGATATGAATGCTACGCCTCTTAGCATCGTTGGAAAGGACGCTAAAATAGTCTCCTTTGCCGTACCTGCCTCAATATGAGCCTGGGTTTGTGTAAGCCAGTGCTCAAGGTTTCGGGCCACCACCCTGACTGCCATCTCTGGTTTCAGATTACCTAGAGTTGATTCCCAGGTCGTTAACAGGGAATCAATTCTCTTGTCCATGGTATCTGTCAGAGCTCCCAGATCCTCGAAGGCCAGATCTGTGTGTCTGGACACTTGTGAGAATGCTGCGTCCAATCTGGGGTTTTTGTTCCAGATTGAGGCAGGATCGTCCGAAAAAGGGAATCTTCTTTTTAGGGCCCCAGAAAAGAAGGGTTTCTGTTCGGGATCCTGCCATTCTTTTTTGACCTATATTTCTATTAGGACCTCATGAACAGGAAATACCTTTCTTTTCTGTTCTTTCAAGCCCCTATACATCTGGTCATGGAGAGATAGGGTCTTTTTATCCTCGTGGATACCCAGGGTAGTGTGGATAACCCCTAAGAGGTCCTCTACATCATCAAGGAACAACTTGTACCTTGAGGGCTCCCTGCACTCCCCCTCCCTACTCTCTTCCTCCGAGTCGTCCTGAGACCCGGAGGTAGCACTGTCTGGTTCCTCCCTTGCTTTCTCTCTGGAAGTGCCTGCCACTTCAGCTGAAGTGGCGGTCCCCGGTTGGGAAGAGATGCAGAGTCCTGTGCTAAGCGTGGGGTTGTATTCTGCAATGCAGGTGAGGGTTTAAGGGGAACCTGTAACCCTTCAAACAGGGTCTTAAATGATTGGAAGGTTGAAGATAATTCCTTAACTGATGCTGCTAACCCTGACTCCTGTTCAGAAATTCTTTCGCCAACAAGAGCATCAATACAGTTCTTACATAAGACCTTTTTCCAAGCCTCCCCTAGGGTGTCCCTACAGGAGGCACACTTTCTCTTAGAGCTATGTGGGGGCTTTTTCTCAGAAGAATTCTGAAAAACATGGAAAAACCAAACACCAATCAATATCCCCACAAAGCCTCACACAGAAATACAACCATGGGGAGATTCAAGTCCCTCCTTTAAAAATGAGGGACCTGGTCTCCCCCCCCCCCCCCTCTGCCCACCTAGAGGGGTTCCTTCCCCTCCCCCCACTACAGGAACCATAAGGGGGGAGGGAAAGCCTAGGTAGAGGGGGAACCCTTCCCCAGGGTACCCTTATCTTAGGCTGGCTGGAGCTGGCATCGCTGAGCGCTGTCTGAGCATCTGCTTCCGACATGCTGGTGGGCGGCCTTTGGAGTCTTCACACTGCCCGTGCAGTGAACAAACTCCTCTCCAGCCTGGCCTGTGCCCGGCCCTCTATCAGCGCCGCATGACCCGGAACCGGAAGTCGCGGGTCAAAGGACACACTTCCGCCCCCCCCCGCCGCCGGAAATGACGTCACCCGCCGTCCGGCCCGCTCGGCTCCACTGCGGCCTGTACCCTGTACAGGGGGGACAGAGATGCCTCCTGTGGCTGTGAAAGAGGGCCCCCCAGACTTCCATCAGCGCTCGGCGAAGTGGGGGAGGCGGACGAGATTCGGCCGGTATGTATCCTGCCGCTGCCCCAGAGACCCCTGTCTCCTAGTTAAGGACTTTTTAGTAATATAGCCCCCAGTTTCCCTGACTGTTTTAGGCCTGGTTCCCAACGCAGTGTCTCCCCACCGGGGGAAACACAAATAACTGAGGCTGGCAGGGGGAGGTGGAAATTTATGGGGGCTGGCGCAGTGTTTCCCAGGAAGAGGAGGAGCCAAGGTCTCTCAATGTGGCTGTCCTGAAAGACGGGGAGGGAAAAAACACCCCAATCTTACTGGAGGTCTGAGCTGCTCGCCGGAGGGAAGCTTGCTGTTTCTGCTGCACAGCGTGATCTCTGAGGAAAGCATGGCAAGGTACGTGCTCTATACAGCCCCCAGTGGTGACTCTTAGGCATGAAAACATTTACTTTTTAAAGGAGACATTTCATAAGAAAAATGTTTTCTTTTTTTTTTTTTTTACATTTCTTAGAATACTTCACTTACCTTTCCAGCCGCAGGGTTCTCTGTGGTAAAACCGACAGACCCAATCTTCATCCCTCACGGTGGGCTCTGTTACCAAACCTTCAGGAACCGGGGACCCTCGGGGAACCCACACTCCTGGACCTGTAAAGCACCCCACCAGTAAAACTCTATGGCTGAAAAAACCAAAGCTCTGGATCCCGGGGTCCAGCTCTCTAAAAAGAGAAGCGTTACAGGCAAAACCTCGTTTCTTCGGGTATGAGGCCCGGGTACCATACAATTAGGCCTAGAAAAGACACTTTGAATGGATCCGGTTGCATAGCTTGCCCCGGCAAAGGAATCTTCCAGTGGAGCTTAGCACAGCACATCTTTACTCGTGACCAACACCTAAGACACTGGCGAAAAAACTGAGGTACTCCCAGTAGTGGGAGGGGTTATATAGGGAGTGGACTTCCTGTCTCAGGGTGTGCCAGTATCCATCAGCTGAAGGTGGCCTATAACCCACATAGTAACTACTATGGCTCTGTGTCCCGTGATGTACAATAAAACTAGCTGTGATCACTGGTGACAGGGGGTGATCAAGGGGTTAAACCTTTATTAGGGGGGAGTCCCTAGACCTATCTGAACCTACCACTAAGTACCCTAACACTGATTTTTGTCACTAATGACACCAGTACAGTGATCAAAAAAAAAAAATGAACACTGCACTGGGTGATACAGTGACAGGGGATGAAGGGGTTAACTGGGGGGGGGGGGGGTGATTGGGGCTGGCAAGTATGCCTACGTGAACTGGTGTCACTTTAGTGTTGGTGCACTTACTCTGAGATGTCTTCTCTCCTCTCTCTGGAACAGAAAAGAGTTCCATGAGGAGAGATGACATCACTTCCCCCTTGCTGTGTTTACACTTACACATGCAGGGGAAGGATTTCATTCACCAGGACCAATCACCAAGTCTAGGCCAGAAATCATTGGCCTGAGCCTGGAGACTCATCGGTTCTGAAGCGAATCCAATCATCACTCACGCAACGTATAGCTACGACGCTTCGCCCAGCCAGGCCAACCTGCCTCAGTACTGCGGCGGCTGGTCCGGAACTGGCCAAAGAAAATGGCCAACAGAGGCAAAGCCTTAGGCTGAACATAAAGTGCCAGCTTAACCTCTCTGTTCTTCCTTGACAGCAGTTGGCCTGCTCTCTGCTGAGGGAGGCTTTATGCAGTTGGTAGCAACAGTATTGGAATGCAGCTTGAGGTACTCAATAACTTGGATATGGTAACTTCACCCAGGCTCACAAACATTCTTTGTAGCTATGATCAGTGGGAATGAGAGCTTCTGTTTACCCCTTTAAGGCAATCTTGACACACTATCTTGTAAAGGCAACTTCAGCCAAGCTCACAGCAATCCTTTGCGGTTATGAATAGCAGGATGGAAGAGCTTTTGTCATCCTCTTTAAAGCAAGCTTGACACATTATTTACGATGTAAATGCAGCTTCACCCAGGATTCACAGAAATTCCTTGCGGCTAAGCATAATGGGCCGGAGAGCTTTGGTCTGCCTTTTTAAGGCGGTCCTGACAGACTCTTCAGGCCTTAGTGTCTGTGTTTGCAGTATGGAAGAGTATTTTCTCTACCTTTGACTGGATTTCTGGTGCTCCTCTCATGCATATCCTAGTCAGTGGGACAGGCTGGGCTCCTTAACCAAGGGAGAGGTCAGTTAGCTCCTGAATGCACTCTTAGCAGCAAATACCTACCTGGTCTGATGACTCTTACCTATAGGAACCATGTGGATATTTGTTATGCAGTAAGCCTATGCAGGACAGCTGGAACACTGACATTTAGTTAGGTATAATAATGCCACACTGAGACATGAGTAAGGACATATCTATTCACTAGGCATCAGGAAACGGCCCTTGATGCAGGGTTTGCAGCTATGGGCAAGCTGACATCTAGTCCTAGATAAACTAGTCCTAGTAAACACCCGATCTGTAAGCTGCTGGGTCTTTAACCCCATGTTCCTAAATTCTTCTGCCTGCCTGCCACCTTTCCCACTTCAAAGATGGCTTCCAGGTAGTCTTGCCCCACTCCCAGATGACCACTGGGAGTTTTTGCCCAAACCAAAGATGGCCCCCACGTGAGCTCTATCCACTTTCTCTTCCACAATTGCTACTAGAATGCATACTGGAACATGGTGCAGCTGCAGCCCATCTGAGAGGAGATGTAGCACACAATTTATGAGGCCATTCACAAATAAATTTAAAAAAATGAGAAAACATCATTTTCCACTAACTCCTGAGAGGCAGGCTTCAGATACAACAGCTCTTCTGAGGAACAAAGCCCTGGCTGCACTGCTATAAGTGGGGCTAGTTAGCACCCGATTTTCACCCCAAAAGATTCACAGAAGGGGCTCCCTGCCTTATCAGAGCATTTAGCATCCCAAGGTCAGGGACTGCATTTACAGGAGAGGCTGAACCTGAGCGGGAAAAACACCAAAAAGGTGACAGGTAAGGGTTTCTTCTCTTCACACTGGCTGTGAGTGCCATAAGGACAAAAAAGGGAATGGGCTGTTGTGTGGGTGTTAACTTTTTATACCTATGCACTGGTCCTGTGGGTGGAAGTAGGTGGGGCTACAATCATACATATGCTGCCATGGAGGCACCAGAAAAACTGGCTACAGTTCTACTTTAAGCTACTTTGTAAAGAAGAATTGGCAAAAATGTCACTCTCTATATGTGCAAAGCTGGTAGAGACATCCCCAAAAAGACTTGCAGCTGTACTTGCAGTGAAAGGTGGTTCTACAAAGTATTGACTCAGGGGGTTGAATACAAATGCACGCCACGTTTGTAAAAAAATGTTGAAAACTCATTTATCATTTTCCTTTCACTTCACAGTTACGTGCCACTTTGTGTTGGTCTATCACATAAAATACATTTACGGTTTTTTTGGTTGTAACCTGACAAAATATGATCTGCAAATATGCATCGCGGCTGACAACGGAGGCAAGAATTTCCTACTCAGTGAAGAAAGACAATTTCTAAATAAAATGAACACGCACACATAGCACGCCGGGCCACGGCTTCCTCTCATTCGCTGAGGTGGAGAGTATGACATCTGCCTCTGCACCTCAGCCAGAGAAAGCCTTGTATTTATTAAAAAAAAAAATAGATAGAGCTATATCCATCTATCTTCCTCTGAAGGGCTGAAAAACACGATTCTGTTTTGTTCCAGGAATGGTATGGGAAGTCTCTGTCCTGCTGATGTAACACAACGATGTATACTGTATTTAACTGATGCTGGCCCAGATGACCTATTTAAAGCTAAATTATACCTGGAGTTAGGCTTTCAATTTCAAGAAAAACAAAAGAAGATGGTACATACAATGCTGATGTGTCTGGAAAGTCATCATTCAAGAATTTATGGTCTTTCAAAAACCTTATGACTAGTATCATGTGGAAACAGTACAATAATCATTGCAGATACAACAGACACAGTACAACCTATATTTATTATAATTGGTCATTGTGTGCAGACAAACTAAAGTTCTTCACAATATGAGTTTCATTTGCCAAATTCTATGCTCATCTGATACCAGATTCAAGCAGAAGGTATCACTAGATCTGGCCAATATCACCTTTGCTTGCAGATAATCGTAATTTCAGAATTGCACGCAGCTTCCAGGACCCCATGAACCCAGCCCAGGCTTATAATAGATTTTGTGGGAGGTATATTTGGGTCCTATTGAGGAGGAGACCATGGGAAGAGGTTCTAACCAGCCACTTACTAATCTTTCCTAAAACTTAGATGAATGAGAGTTCTCAATTTATACTTCATCATACCTAGTTGATGTAAATGGATAGCCAAGGTGTGGATGCAAGCTGGGGCATTTATTTACCTTAACGATGGAAAGTGGCAATACACAAAACAATCCCACATAAATGGATCTATGCCCACACAGGTTGCCCAAAAAATGGAGGTATATGGCCGGCGGAATCTATCTACTTGCTGTTTGTTCATTATCCAGTTCCTACTTGATCTTGAACAGTGGCTTGAGTGTGTTTAGGTCCGATAGCCTCACGCTGCAGTACCATAGGATTTAAATATGTGATCGATTATTATCCAAGGGTGGATTCACACCCTGCAGTGACAGGAGTTTTCCTGTCACCACAAGTACACCAAGAAAACAATGGTTTTCTATGCATCCTATTGACACTGCAACACAGTACAGAGCTGCACTTCAATACAGACATACTGCATTTTATTGCAGTGCACTGTACAAAATCACATCACTGTACAGCAGGTCAGTGTGTTGCTGTATAATGACATGAAGTATACTTTTGCACTGTTCAAAAAAAGTTTGTACAGAGGGTAAAAAAAAAAAAATATGGGGAGCTGTGCTGCGCACCACACTGCCCCCTACTGCAGTTAGGAACAGACAACTGCCAGTGCTGTCTGCGCACCCTCCGATTGCTGAGTCCTCGAGACTCGGCTGATCACAGGTCAGGGTAAAGGGCCAATCACAGCGGTCCTTTATCACGTGATCAGCAGTCAGCCAATGACAGCCGATCATGGAAGTAAACAGAAGCCAGTCAGCAGCTTTTTTTCCCCTCACGCTGACAGAGTACAGTACAGGGAATAAAAAAAAAAAAAAAGAAAGCTGTTAACAGACTTCTGTTACAGGGACATTAGTTCCCTCAGTGCCCACCAGAGCCGCCAATCAGTGCCTCATCAGTGCTCCATGCCACCCATCAATGCCTCCTGATCAGCGCCCACCAGTGATGGAGGAAAAAAACAAAACAAAAAAAAACAAAAAAAATTTTAAGTTTTTTCAAAATTTTCAGGTTTTTTTTTTTTTGTTTAGCAAAAAATAAAAAGCCCAGTGGTGATTAAATACCACCAAAGGAAAGCTCTATTTGTGTGAAAAAAAAAAAATAATTTCATTTGGGTACAGTGTTGCAGGACCGTGCAATTGTCATTCAAAGTGCAAATTGGCCTGGGCAGGAAGGGGGTGAAGGTGCCCAGTAAAGCAAGTGGTTAAATCTGAGTGTTAGTTTCTATTTCATACTCCTGACTACTGCACTCCAAGTACATTATTGCTGCAGTTCTAATTTGACTTGCCGACCAGCCGCGTCATTATACTGCGGCAGGTCGGCACGATCCCGCGAACCGTCGTAGCTGTACGATGGCTCCTTTAACCACTTACCGACCAGCCGCCGCAGTTTCACTGCAGTAGAATGGCACGGCTGGGCAAAACAACGTTATGTTACATCGATTCGCCCTGTGGCCACTAGGCATGCGCACCGCCAGCACACACCCGATGCGAGTGCCCGGCGTGATCGCTTGTGACAGAGCGAGAAACGTGTGTGTGCGTGCGCGTGTGTGTGTGTGTGTACACAGATCCCGTTTCTCTGAGGGGAGAAGAGACTGATCATGTGTTCATACACAGTATGAACACAGATTTTGCTCTTCTAGTGCCCCCCTAGTGTTAACCCCTTCCCTGCCAGTGACATTTATACAGTAGACAGTGCATTTTTATAGCACTGATCGCTGTATAATTGTCAATAGTCCAAAAAATGTGTCCACCACAATATCGCAGAAAAAAAAAAAAAAAAAAAAAAAAATGTAAGAAAAAATGCCATAAATCTAGCCCCTGTTTTGTAGACGCTATAAGAGTTGCGCAAACCAATATAAGCTTTTTGCAATTTTTTAACCAAAAATATCTAGAATACATATCAGCCTAAACTGAGGAAAAAAGGTTTTTGTTTTGTTTTTGTTTTTTTAAAAACTGGGGATATTTATTATAAAAGTAAAATATATAAGTAAAAGATAGTGTT